>NC_043708.1:71777460-71804241 GCF_006229205.1 Suricata suricatta
AGGGGCGCCGGCTCGGCCCCAAGCAAACTTCGCCCAGAGCTCCTGGGGGGGCGGGGTGGGGGCGGCGGCTTCGGAAGCCCGGAGAGCTGGGGGGCCTCGAGGAAGGGGGGGGCAGGTGGGGAAGACGAGAAAGCGGACACCAAAGGGGAAAGGCCAGCTTTGGGGGGGGCGCGCGGGCGTCTTTGTAGGGGCCCGAAGGCAGGGCGCGAGGGGCCTGGGGGTGCAGGGCGGCCGAGCCGGGAGCCAGAGTGGATGAGCGCCCCCCGGCCCAGGTAGGGCTGATGGAAGAGGGGGAAGGGACCCAAACTCTCCCGGAGCCGGTGTGGGGGAGGGGAGAGGATGGGGGGTGCTTCCCTCTCTGCGTCCCAAACAAAGTGTCACAAAGAGCTCGGCCGGCGGCAGCGGCGGAGGCGGCTGCAACTCAGCTTTTGTTCTCCCGGCCCGGGTAGCTGAGCCCTGGCCTCCCAATCTTCCAACCCTCCCCTCCATCATCCTTCTAGCTTATCTTCCCCGGGAGGGGACTGGGGAGCTGCTGGAAGAATCTCTTGTGCAGGATCACAGGTCCTGCCCTACTTGCCAACCTACTTCTGGGAGGGAGATTTTCCCAGAGGCTCTTTTGCCCACTCCCCACCCCCTAATCTGAGGACTGAGGCTCATATGGGTGTTAAGACTCTGACCTTTCTAGGGTCAGCTCCAGTTAAGGGGACTTAAGGTTGGCTCTATGCCCCCTCCCCAAATCAAGGTCCTCTAGAACTTTCAGAAGAGGGGTCAAGTTGGGACATGCCTCTGGAATAAGATGGACTGTAGTGGGGTGGCAGTAGGTCAGCAGGTGTACCCTCCTCTTGTCTTCTGCACATTTGGAGTCCATGACTGACGTGCTATGCCCCCAAATCAGGACAGTGAGGATGGAGGGAAGGAAGCTTTACCAAGGACTCAATGTAAAAGATGGGCCTGCTGTGATGTGGGGTCAATTTAGAGGAACCCCCTGAGCAGAGAGGTTCAGAAGGCCATGGAGAGGAGTCCATAAAAGTGAGCTACTGGCATGTGGTTGTGATAAAAGTGGTCTTGACTCTAGACCACCTAAGAAGCTCTCCTTTCTAACCTCATCTAGTATAGTATTAATCATAATTGGTAGCGGACTTTGGAGGTGTAGGATTCTCAACAGAGGGAAAAACATCAAGTATTAGAAATGAGCAATGACAGGCTCAGTTACAACTATACCTCAGAAATCCTGAATCCTTGCCTCTTACACTCTGACCCTAAAAACTTTTGAACACAGACTTGACCGACAATCTTCTAGGTCCTTCAGTCAGCAGATGCTTCTATGTACCTGACCTTGTTTCTAAGAGTCTTCTCACCAATGCTTCCATCCTTCCCTAACTCATAATATTTGATAGTCCACATCCCCTTCTCCACCAGCTTTCCTAGCACATAAAGATAATTGGCCTCTTATTTTGGAAGGAATTCTGATCCCTATTCCTAGCCCTGTATCCCTATAGAACCCAAATAAGAGCCAGATAACCCCTGATTCCCACAGGGAGTGGAAAGTAGGTCAGAACTACTGTCTGGCCAAGTCTCGTGAATGGTGTTTAGGGCTTGACTATAGAAAACTCTGATTATTGCTCAGAGGCAATACATGCATGATCTGGGTTCTAAGCCAGTTCATAGATCTTGGACCCTGTCAATGCTTTCTCCTACTGAAAATGAAACAAACAACATGGGATCAGGTGCCTGGGACCTGCTCTGGTGTGATGATTCAGGAGATCTTGGCTGGGCCTAGGAAGGTGTCTAAGTGGGTTTTGTTGAGTTGAGGCTACCCTCTGGGGTATGCTGCTTGGGGATTCAGCTTCAGTTTGGGCCTTCTTATGTATCACTTTTTTTCTGTCCTGGAAAATGCTATGTGCAAAGCAGGTCTTTTGTTTTTGTTTTGTTTTGTTTTAGAGAAGGAAGCTTTGCCTTATTCCTGCTCTACTTGCCTCTATATGAGGTCAGCCTCCCATGAGGTATTTTGCTTTCTGTCCTACAGGCAGTTTTAGGGGCCCTAGAATCTTCTCAGAATCAGAATATGTGCCCATAGGTTAGTCAGCTATGACCATGCAGTATTCCCAGCCTCTCCCCCCCCCTCCTCCCCCACCATCTGCTTCCTCTGAATATACCAGATTGGCTGTACACCAGGATGTTCCGGGAATCCCCAGGAGAGCAACAGAATGTGATGGACCCAAATACGATGCCTCAGTAACTCATTCCAGGATGTACAAACTGTAACTGTCAGGACACTCCTTATAGCTAATTAAAATTCTTCTAGTTACATCTATTTTCTATTACATTTATCTATTTTCAGTGACATCCAAAAGGCCAAAATAATCCCTCTGGTATCACTGTCCCCCACCCCACCCCCCAGCTGGACCATGGTTCCCAGATAGGAATTTTTAAAAATCCTCTAGCTCTTCTCAGTGCTTTATCTGTGGTGCTAAAATGGCAAAGGTGGCCCCTCTAGCATTTCCTAGCTCTTTCTATGGTACTGAGGTGGCCAAAGTGGCTCCTCTGGTAGCCCACTGCTCTCTCCATGGTACTGAAGGGATGACCATTTATTTCAACATCTGTCTGGGGTCCAGAAGAGTACTGTGACTCAGAAACACAAATTTTCAAGCTGGAAGGGACCATCAGTATAAATTAGTCCAACCTCCTTGTTTTACAGATGAGTAAACTGGGAGGTTAAGTGATTTACTGAAGGTTGTGGGGCTATTAATAGTCAGACTGGGCCCACAATAGCTTGCACTCCTTGGTCCTACTCTTTAATTTACCTTTTCTGACACTACTCACTGAGCCTCGCTGGGCTCTTAGTCTCAGGAAATGGGTTTATTTGGAGGATCCAGAAGATGACCGTGGATGCTCTAATTTGGAACTACAGAAATGTAAAAAAGGTGGTGGCAGAGGTTGTTTCGTGACCCTGGAATGAGGACACTTTTGTCAGACAACCTCCTGTTAATAAAATTCCCTTAACCCAGATTTCACATGTAACAGGTACTTGCCTCTTCATGGAGTCTTATCACATTCATTAAATGTCAAAAATTAAAGAAGGCTTGGACCTCCAGAGCCTTTTCTCTTTGCTGATAAGCAGGTCTGACTCCTGGCCCAGTTCTCTTCTGTTAAAGATCCTTAAGCAAAGTAATGCTTGAGTCCTTTTCTTTCTCAGTAACCCATTTCAGTTTCACAATGGCTATTGTAAGGAACTTCTTTATATCTCAAATATTCTTTCTACCTCAGGCAAGAAAAATAGGTTAGGCCCACATTCATCTGGCCTCGACCAGATGAATTCTATACGTAAGTAGGAAGGTAGGCTGGCTGACTTCTGGTTGTCCTCTCAGGCCTATTTCTATGAATGTTAATTCTGGGGTTGCTTCTAAGTCCTAATGCTAACCTCTGCAGCTTAGAATCAGGAGAGCCCCCCACACCCCACCCCCCATCTTCTCCTTAGTGCTCTTCCTCTGAACTGGAGCTCTGCACATCCCAGGCCCAGGGAATTTCAGCCTGGAGAATTTTAACCCTTTCCTGCTCAGAGCATGTGCTGAGCCCCTATCTGTGCAGATGGCCCAGCCCCGCCCCCCATCCCTCACTGCAGCCTCTTGAGCTCAGAGCCAGTGTAATCCTCCTCTTGTGTGAGGGAGCCTCTCCCCTGCAGAGAGGAGGAAAGCCTGCCTCGGAACAGCCCTGGACAAAGGGGCTGAGATGCCCCATCAAACTGCAGGCTCCAAGGTTTGAAACACGGGGATGAATCCTATCTGGTATTTGCAGTTTTTAACCCCTTCCCCAGGCCAGCAGCGCCCCTTAACTTCCACTCCTCCCCCAACTCTCTCTCTATTCCCTCTCCCTCTGGCTCTCTCCCCCTTCATGCCCCTCCCCCTCTGTCTGTCTCCAGACTCTCTGCTGCTGGGAGGTGTTTCTCTCCCATGCATGAATGAGTCTCTGTAATGAATGGAAATGAATGGATCAGGAATCCAGGCGGAGGGAGGGAGGACGAGGGGGAAAAGACAGAAAGACAGGATAAGGGCAGAAGGAAGGACTGTGGAGTATGGGAGGATGTTTGGCTGGCCGATCAGTTAGGGGTCTGAGAGCAACTGGTCCCACTTGGATAACTGGGAAGCATGGCAGGCACACCCCATTTGCTCATCAAGCTGCATAGCCCAACTTAAATGAGAGAGGGGTATATTGTGATGGTTTCCACCACCAGGGTGGTGGTGGAGGTGGTGGTGGTGGTGGTGATGGTAGTGGTGGTGGTGATGGTAGTGGTGGTTTTGGACTTGGCATGTAAAATGCATAATTTGGGGGAAGACAGCTGGGTTATCAGGGAGCCTGTGGGGTGGGCAAATCAAGGAGTACAAGTTTTGAAGACAGCATCCCCCTCCTGTCTCAGGAGGCAAGGAAGGAGACTGAAGGGATAGGTTTCAGGAATACAAGGTGCTAAGAGTATGGGGTTGGGGGTGCCTCTTTCCACTGCTGAAAACCAGGGCTCATCTTTTCCTCCAAATCTGTCTCTCTTGCTTTAGCTCTTCAGCACCTGTTGCCTTCACTAGCAGCTTTTCCTCCTCCTCTTCCCTGCACTCCCAAGAACCAAAGAATGTGAAGGGGGTCCATGGAGGTGAGTGAAGAAGCTCTGGCTTGAACCCGCAAGTACTTAGAACTATACTCCTTCCCCTCCCTATTTCTTTCTCGCTCTCTGACCTCCCATTATTAGAAGTTATGTCTGTGGCCCCAGTAGCTCAATTCCCATTCCCATCCCGACTCCCCCAAGCTGAGTGGGTAGGGCTCGGTGTTCTTGATTCAGGCCCCAACCCACCCTCCCTCGGCTTCTTCTGGCCTTCCGCGCCCTAGCTTTCCCCACAGCTTTCCCTTCTCCACCCTTTGCTTTGTTCCTATCGTTTTCCACAGGGCTCACGTCCCCGTGCCCCGGGCGGCCACTTAGCGCCCTCGCCGCCGGCATTCGACGGCGAACTGGATCTGCAGCGCTACTCCAACGGGCCAGGCGTGAGCGCCGGGTCTCCAGGGATGGGAGCAGTGGGCTGGTCCGAGAGTCGCGCAGGCGAAAGGCGCTTCCCCTGCCCTGTATGCGGAAAGCGCTTCCGCTTCAACTCTATCCTGGCTTTGCACCTGCGGGCGCACCCGGGCGCCCAGGCCTTCCAATGCCCGCACTGCGGCCACCGCGCAGCGCAGCGGGCCCTGCTGCGCTCGCACCTGCGCACGCATCAGCCCGAGCGCCCGCGTAGCCCGGCCGCACGCCTGTTGCTGGAGTTGGAGGAGCGCGCGCTACTGCGCGAGGCCCGACTAGGGAGAGCCCGAAGCTCAGGGGGCATGCAGTCCACCCCTGCCTCTGAGGGCCTGGCGCGGCCCCAGGCTCCTTCGTCGTCCACCTTCCGTTGCCCCTTCTGCAAAGGCAAGTTTCGCACCGCGGCGGAGCGCGAACGCCACCTGCACATCCTCCACAGGCCCTGGAAGTGCGGCCTGTGCAGTTTTGGCTCCAGCCAGGAGGAGGAGCTGCTGCATCACAGCCTGACGGCCCACGGAGCTCCTGAGCGTCCCCTGGCGGCCACCTCGGCTGCGCCCCAGCCTCAGCTTCCACCCCAACCTGAACCCAGATCGGTCCCAGAGTCTGAGCCAGAGCCCGAACGTGAGGCAGCTCCCGCCCCCGCTCCTGCTGCTCCTGAGGAGCCCCCAGCGCCCCCGGAGTTCCGCTGTCAAGTGTGTGGCCAGAGCTTTACGCAGTCCTGGTTTCTCAAGGGCCACATGCGCAAGCACAAGGCCTCCTTCGATCACGCGTGTCCCGTGTGTGGCCGCTGCTTCAAGGAGCCCTGGTTCCTTAAGAACCACATGAAGGTGCACGCCAGTAAGCTGGGCCCGCTGCGTGCCCCGGGGCCTGGTTCTGGGGCTGGCCGGGCCCCTCAGCCTCCTGACCTGGGCCTGCTGGCCTATGAGCCACTGGGCCCCGCGCTCCTCTTAGCCCCAGCACCCACTCCAGCAGAGCGCCGGGAGCCTCCGAGTCTCCTGGGCTACCTGAGTCTGCGAGCTGGGGAGGCCCGGCCCAATGGTGAGGGCGCTGAGCCTGGCGCTGGCCGTAGCTTCGGAGGCTTCCGCCCACTGCCCTCCGCTCTCCCGGCCCGGGCTCGACGGCATCGCGCCGAGGAGCCAGAGGAGGAAGAGGAGGTGGTGGAGGCGGAGGAGGAGACCTGGGCCCGGAGCAGGGCGCTGGGCCCTCTGGCTTCACTGCACCCGCGCCCTGGCGAGGGGCCAGGGCATTCTGCGCCTGCTGCGGGGACCCAAGCAAGGTCCACCGCCACGCAGGGTATGTAAGGGGTTTTTTCTCTCCAAGGTTTCCACACCCTGGGCCCACTCTGATGCCACTGCTGCCCTCCTGTCCCCCCCCCCCTTTAAAAAGGACCTGTTTCTTAATTCTCGCTTTTTTTCCGCTCCTGGAGGCCACTTTTCACGGGCACAGCACAACTCAACAAATCCAACCCCTCAGGTTTCCTCAAACTTACTGTTTTCTTCTGGCCCCCAAGGGGAAGTAATCCTAAAGGGTGGGTGTGGGGACAAATGACCCCATAGGGTTAGGGCAAAGGGCCTTTCTGACTTACTTAATTGTGTGTATTGCAGAAGAGAATGGGCTGTTAGTTGGAGGATCCCGGCCTGAAGGGGGCCGGGGAGCCACAGGAAAGGATTGCCCCTTCTGTGGAAAATCTTTCCGCTCAGCGCATCACCTTAAAGTGCACCTGCGAGTGCACACAGGTGAGGCCGCCGGTCTATGGGGTGGGGAGGGAACTGGAGGTCAGGAAGAGAGGAGAGGGCTACCAGATCCGGATGCTGCTTTGTTAAATCAAAGGCGGGGGTGGGGGGTGGGAGTGGGGGTGGTGGCAGGGTTTCTTCTGGTCCAGAGGGTATGTTGAGCGAAATGCGGGTGGGTGTGGGCAGTGATCGTGCCTCTGTGACCCTGTCGCACCCCTTTCTCCAGGCGAGCGCCCCTACAAGTGTCCGCACTGCGACTACGCGGGCACCCAATCCGGCTCGCTCAAGTATCACCTGCAGCGCCACCACCGAGAGCAGAGGAGTGGGGCAGGCCCCGGACCGCCCCCGGAGCCGCCGCCCCCTTCTCAGCGGGGTTCGGCACAGCAGTCGGGAGCCAAAACGGCTCCACAGCCTGCTACCTGGGTGGAGGGCGCGGCGAACCCCCGGCCTCCTTCGAGTGCTGCGCCGGGGTCCCGTCGGAAGCCTGCCAGCCCAGGGAGGACCCTGCGCAACGGGCGAGGCGGTGAGGCCGAACCCCTGGACCTGTCCCTGCGGGCGGGGCCAGGAGGCGAGGCTGGGCCGGGGGGTGCCCTCCACCGATGCCTCTTCTGCCCCTTCGCCACTGGAGCGCCTGAGCTCATGGCCTTGCACCTGCAAGTGCACCACAGCCGCAGGGCTCGGGGCCGCAGGCCGCCCCAGGCCGACGCTTCCCCGCCCTACGTCCCTGCACAGTCGGGAGAGACCCCTCCTAGTCCTCCGCAGGAAGGGGAGGAAGGCCCTGGGCTGTCCAGATCGGGAGAGGCGGGGCTGGGGGGACAGGAACGGTAGGGAGCCCTCTTAGGGGCGGTTAGCTTAGTGAGCTTACCCCGCGGGAGCGGGGGAGCGCTAGAGGTAGTTGGGTAGAGCAGCCAGCAGGGGGCAGCGTGGGACCCATATCCCAGCCCCAGGCGGACCAGAGGTGGAGGGGGTGGAGGGCGTAGGAGGGTGGGCGGGCGCTACCCACCCAGCCCAGGGGAGTCACAGTGCCTTAGAAGTGGCAGGGGTGAGGATCAAAGAACGGGGTCCTAGGGCTGGCAGAGGGTTGTGTCCCTGTTGAGGATCCGCTCTGCCAGTCTTTGCTGGTCCATAGGCGTGAGAGTTTATTTTTGTACAATGGGTGGGGGTGGGGGGCACTGTACCCTTCTAGCCCCTTCAGGGGCCCTGTAGACGTCGCTATTTTTGGTACGATTCCTGTCATCCCTGTCGCAGAGTTGTGTCCCCAATAAACAGGTGTCTTGAGGCACAGGGAGCTGTGTCTGTCTGCCTATGTCCTGTCCTCCTTCGGTCATTTTGTTCAGAAACATTCACTTCAGGCACTTAGTGATCACCCAAAAGAGCTTAATGAGAAATGAGGAATCTTGGGCTTTAACCCCAGACATCTGGCTTCAGTAGCTCTGGGGCAGGGCCAGGAATTGGCATTTAACAAGTAGCCTAGGAGATTCTCATACACTGTGGTCTGAGGACCTCATTTTGAGAACCGCTGGACTGTGCTGGATCCCAGCTTAGCTGTGACCAGCTCAGCCTCAAGAAGTGGGTGCAGTGAGAGAGGAGGAACTTCAGTTCAAAGGGTGCATTGAGCCTCTGGGAGCCACTTTGAAGAAGGCACATTCTCCTATACCCAGGGCCCATAAGGGGTACTGGGTACCTCAAAGTCTTGGTTTTATTTTCTGTGCTCTAGTTGGTGACTGGGGGAGGGGAAGTGCTCAAGTTAGCAGTATCACCTCAATGCAGAGGTCCACTCTTGCTCTGCTGAGACGAAGTGTGAGTAAATACATTTAATATAACAGTATTATAATAACAGTAATTACATGTATAAAGTTTGCAGTTCCCCACCCTACCCTCCTATAATGGTTTGCATAGCTCTGTTTCCTTTGACACCCCAGAATGGAGTCCCCAGGAACAACAGCTGACCTGGCAGAGACGAGTGTTCTCAGGGAGAGTCTGGGTGGGCCAGGACCAAGGGGAGAACTCAGGCTGGCATGGAGCTATATCCTGGGAGTATGCAGTGGTCCAGGATGGGGCAGGACTGGATGAGGGATCACTCCACCTCCAGAGTATGAAGGCAAGCATGTGTGGTCACTCTGGTTCCCGCAGGAAGGCACGCGGCTGGAGAGCGCTAGACATGGCAGGGAAATGGGGAAATGTGCTGGTCCTCGGACCACTCTGTCCAGGAAGTAGAAGAAAGAGGCAGTTAGTGCTCTTCCAGTCCTACACTGTGTCTCACTGCCATCCCAGCCCCAAATGTGCTGAGAGCAGGGCTGTAGCCACGTTCTCTATCTTCTCTGGAAGCCAGGAGAGAAGAGGGAGATGGGTTGGGAGGGGGAAGAAGCTGACTTCCAAGCAGCCGGAGAAAGGAGGGCAGCACATGCAAGAGGGCAGGTGTGCTGAATGCCGTGGAGCGGGGGTACGGACTCACCCAGGTCACAGAGGTGTGGTGGGGTCGCTCAGGGCTCGGGCATGACTCTGTAAGGAGACGAAGTACAGTGAGCTTAAAGGGTAAGGAAATGTCCTCTTTTCTATACTCCTCCCCCTCTCCCAAGCCTGCCAGTTCACCTCTTTATCCTCCTCCTCAAAGTTCCTGACTTTTGCTGATTTAATTCAAGTCCAAATGCTGTTGGCATTACCCTCTTTCCATCCACTCCTGCACTATGCTCATTTTTTTAAAATTTACTTATTTATCTTGAGAGAGAGTGGGAATCAGGGAGCGGCAGAGGGAGACAGTGAATCCCAAGCAGGCTCCATGCTGTCAGCACAAAGCCTGACGTGGGGTTCAATCCCACAAACCACGAGATCATGACCTGAACCGAAGTCGAGTCAGACTTAACCAACTGAGCCACCCAGGTCTCCCATATGCTCTTTATTTAAGATTCCTTTTTCACTTCTGACCTTGATGCCTCTCAGCCAGGCCTGGGGGAGAGGAGGAAGGCAGACTGGACAATATATTCAATGCAGAATCTTGCTGGGTGCACAGGCTCATTGATTCCCCTGCCCCCGTGGGTCAAATGATCAGAATATCCCACCCTGAAAGTGGCTGAAGCGATCACCCTATTGCCAGCCCTAATGCAGGGACTTACCTGCCGGGACAGCCCTAAGATCCCTCCACTGGCCAGAGTGGGAGTGCTGCTCCCAGGGTGGGGGGGTTGCAGGCTGGGGCTGTTTCTTGGTCCTGGGGACACATCTCCAGAAGAGTCAAGTGTTTCTGGGGCTGGAGGGGAAGCTAGGGTGAGAGCAGGGTATAGAACCCCTCTAGATTACCTTAAGCAACCAAGCTGCTCCATCAGGGAAGAAAAAGCTCCATAGCAACAGGAAGCTGTGAGTCACCATAGCAATCCATTTGCAAGAGAACCCCCCTACCAAGAGGCAGGAAATTGTCAGCAGCATCATTAGAGCAACCAGGGAAGAAGCGACAGGAAACTATAAGGATTGCCGTGGTGAACCAGGAGGGTACAACAGGAAGCTGAGCAGTTTCCATAGAAACTCAAGGAGAGCTAGAGAGAGAGGTACAGAGGAAGTGCTTCTTAGCAACAGGCTGCTGTAAGCATTACCCTAGCAACCAGATGGAAGGCTCTTTTAGCAGTGGGGAAGCTTGTACATAGTTGTCATGGCAACTGGGCTACTTGGCTAGAAAAAGGAATTGCTTAGCAGCAAGCAGCCTGAACATCACCATGATGACCCAGCTGTTGAGAGCCACCCCTTGAGAGGTGCCTCACCCAGGGAAATTTGCTTGACGTCCAGATCCCAGGCCTCCTCCTCGACGCGGGCAGGCAGGGAGCAGGCTCCCGGTGAGAGGCCGGGAAGGGAAGGGCCGGCATGCTCAAAGGATGACACGGCCACGGAAGCCCGGGTGCGGGCGGCTGCAGAGAGGGGGGTGGTGGTGGGGTGGTGGTGTGGGAAAGCCCTCCTGGCTCTCTGAAGTGACCCTCAATTTCATAGAGGGCCTCCCAGTCAGTCCCACAATTTCTGGGAGGACATGTCCACTCATTACCCTTCCTCACTTCTCCACCATGCCTCCCCACTGTGCCCTCACTCTCAAGGTCTCGACTTCTGGGGGCCACCCCCAGAACTCTGATCCTCACCTCTTCCAGTGAGCAAGGCACTCAGCGTCCGCTCCCCAAGGGCTTTGATGTCCAGGAAGGGTTTATTCCCAATGCCCATGGAGACCATCTGCTGCACTCGAAGCTCTAGGGAACAGAGACCTTGTTATCAACCTCCTTTGGCCCCTCTTCGCTCCAAGCCCCAGCACTGGAATGGGAGACTCTTCTTTCGCTGCTCTTTGCCAATTCTCATTCATCTGGTATCTTCTGTTACTCTTGCTCTCGACTGTTATTACATGGACAGTGACTGTGGTCCTTGACTTCCTCCTCAGAAATCTGTCTCTTGTCTCTTATTTGTTGCATCCTGCCTAGTTGGCATTCCAGCCACCCACCTTCTAATACTCACCTTCTGCCCTTTATCGTGGTCATTAAGAGCAAACCTCTCATTGTTACATTTATAATTTACCAAGTATGTCCATATATATCACCTTATTTAACTGGGCCTATCACACTAACATGTAGCTGTTACTTTCTACTTTTCGGATGAATGGAATAAGGTTCAGAGAATTACAAACACAAACCCACCCAAAAAGAACCCCAAAACAAAACAAATGTACTAGTCCAGGTCGCACAGCAAGTACATTCTGGATCCCAGGTCCAGTGAGCACTCCCTTATTCCCTTTTGCCCTGCCATTTTCTCTTCCTTTTTTGAAATTGGTAGCTTCCTCCTTCCTTTTGGTACACCTTAGACTAATTTCTATGTCAGCAATCTCTCTCAAGTCAGATCTTGAATCATCTCCTAAGTCGTTTTTTCTCCATCCCATACCCTGTTTTCCCAAGTGGTCTCCACACACTCCGGCTAATCTCTTCTCATAACCTTGACCCCAAGCACGCCCTCCCCTGGCCCTGCCCTGTACCCTTGTTGTGGGCCGCTTGTCTCCACAGCAGCTGGGCTATAGAACTGGTCCACTTGAGTTTGATCTCTGGTGAGGCTGCCTGCAGAGTGTATGCCTCTCGTGCACGCCGCCGGCGAAACCACAGCTCAAAGCAGAGGCCGCTGTCCCCGATGTTTTCTGTTAGCCCCATGTCAGCAGTCTGAGAAAAAGCGGAGGAGAGTGGGTTGAAGACAGAGTGAATCCTGTCTAGATGGTACCACATGGAAAAGCTCTACACTTAGCTTGGCATCTGGTGGATGTTCAGTAAATGTTTGCTCAACACCTACCATATGCCAAGTGCTCTACATGTAGGCTTTGTAACAACCATAATTTACAGACAGGGAATGCCCAGAGACAGGAAGCAGCTTGCCCAACGGCTTATCACAGCTTAGCAGAGAAAGAGGGTTCAAACCTATGTCTATGTTATTCCAAACATAGGCTTTTTTCTCTATATTGTACTGCCCTTAAAGAGCTGGAACAAATGTAGGGAAGCAAAGTTTAGAAACGTTTAGAATCATGCTGCACTGCCTGATCTAAGATTCTAGGTCTCTATTTTATTTTACTTTAAATGTTTATTTTGAGAGAGAGAGGGAGAGAGAGAGAGAAAACACACATGTGGGGGAGGGGAATCCTAAGCAGGCTTCACATTGTCAGCACAGAGTCTGATGCAGGAATTGATCTCACGAGTGGTGAGATTGTAACCTGAACCGAAAACAAGAGTCAGACGCTTAACTGACTGAGCCACCCAGGCACCCCTAAAGATTTTACTTTTAAGTAATCTCTACACCCAATGTGGGGCTTGAACTCACAACCCTGAGATCAAGAGGTGCACGCTCTATCAACTCAGCCAGCCAGAAGCCCCTAGGACTATAGGTCTCTACTGATGTTTATCTGAATACCAAGGCTGTTTCCTGAAGCAAGGCCTCCCTCATCTCAGGTTCAGTTCCATTGGTTCCATCAACTCAAGCAATAGATAGATAGATAGGGTCCTTTCTCCTCACCCCCAGGGACCACCCCATTCAGAAAGCATATATTCTTAATGGGATAGGTTCTCCTCCATTCTGGCTTGGAAGGCGTGGTGAGTGTCCCACATGAATGATAAGGAAAACCCCAATGACAATGACAGGAATTTCTACCACCCCCAACACCTTAACCTGATGGATGATTAAGGTCAAAGCCTGTTTTAGATGATGCAGATTCTGAACCTTGATTGGGGCTGAATGTCCGAAACATCCTGAGTTCTCAAGGAGAGCATGACTTCTTGTCCCGTCCCTCCCTAACTCCTCCCATTCCAGCATTGTACCTTAAAGGCCTGCTTGTAAACAAAGGTCTCTGACCCCCCCTCAGCGCCCTTGAGCTTGCTGAACAGGAGGAGATGCTCAAAGAGAAAGACATGGCGAAGGCACTTCTTCCGACCACAGATGACGGTGAAGGGGTCCCGGTGTAGGAGCTGTCCCTGCTCCTTCAGATCTGTCTGGGAAAGGAAAAGGAAAGATAATTGGCCCTGGGGCCCTTTGAGTATATATTGTAGGGAGTAAAAATGAGATTTTTATAAATGAGATTTATAGGGCAAGGGGCCTAATGTACTGGTTCTCAGGCTGAGTGAGGAAATCAGTGAGGGCCTTGGCCTAGAATCCATCCATGGTCACCATGCATAGCGCACCTGGCCTAGCAACATAGCCCTGCCTCTCAAGACAGAAGGTATGCTGCTTAGTAGGGCTATAGCCTCCCATGGGGAAATCTTTGCGTGTTGGGGTTCTGACCCAGGAAGAGAATCAGCAAAGAAATGAAGGGGAAAGAGGTCTATTCCAGAGGAGGCAGGTTCCCTCCCTGTTCTGGAACATCTGGGCTAGAAAGAAACTAGGTAGGGGAGAATAAGGTAGGTGTTGGGCGCTGAGATGCAGGAGGAAGTACAGAGTGGAGAAGGAAAGAGAAGAACTGGGAATGGAACAGGAAAGCACATGGGATGTCAGGCAGGACACAGCTTCTTTATTAACAGATGAGGACACTGACTCCCAGAGAAGTCCGGTGACTTGACCAAGGCCATCTAGCTGATTAGGAATTAGAGCCTGGGTCCTCTGACCTTGAGTCTAGTTCTCTTGTCACCAGCCATGCTGCATCTAAAACCACAGGGCTAGACAGTGTGAACTGGAAGCATGAGCCATGGCCTCACCTCGCAGCCACGCACTGCCTCCACGGCCAGCAGGTCTCTGCCACGGGTCTCCTGTTCCCGGAGCAGCTGCAAAGCAGCTCCCAGAGCCTGGCGCTCAGAACTCAGCTCAGGCCCAGCTTCCCTCAGGAGCTCCTCCAGAAGCCGCCCATACTGAGCGAGTTGCTCCAGGGGCTGCTGCAGGGCACGGGGCAGGTGAGGGCCACTCTCTGTGGAGCCCTAGTTGGAGAGGAGACAGGTAGGGATAAGGTGGGGGGGGGGCGCTGGAGCTGGTAGGGGCTGAGCTCTGTAGGGGACGGTAGTAGGTGAAGCCCAGATACAGCCATAGGTAAGGTGAAAACGTTCCCCAGGAAGAAAGCAGGTAGGGGGCCTGCAGGAGAGTCAATCATCCTCTGTATCTTGAAGGAGAATGAAAGAGGAACACAAATAATCCCTTACAGTCTCTGGCTTTTTGTTTTTGAAGTCACTTGCGTATCTTTTGGTGTGATGTGTTTTGCTCCTCAGAGCACTCTGAGTTAGACAGAGTATATATTGCACCCATTTACCAGATATAGAAACGGAGACCCAGAGGAAATCAAGAGTCTTGCCCAAAGTCCCTCAGGATAAAACGGCAGGCTCACTTGGCTCCCAGGCTCTGCAATTCTGGGAGATTATGAGTAGCTGGTGTTACTGGGCACCTCCAGGAAAGCTTTCTTTCCCTGAGAGACTTGGAGGTTGGTATGTTTTGAGTATTCCTGACCCCTCTCCTTCCCATGAGGGTTGGATCACAGGTTACCTTGGTTGGGGAGCCAAGCGTAGCCAGGCCGTTCTCCAGTTTGTGTCGGTGCTTCACATACTGGGCGTAAAGGCTGAACTGGTCCCCCTGTGCCAGGAGGGAAGAGACAGGCCATCATCTGCTGAGACAAGTGTCTCCTTTTCCTCCTCCCCATCCTCACTACAACGCCAAGGAGAGACAAGCCACTGGGTCTACCTAGGAAGCGACAGGCTCCCATGTAGAGAATGAAGGCCAGCCAGCGGTCAAAGACAGGGACACAGGCTGAGGAGATCCAGACCTGTTCTCTGGGCCCCAGAGTCTCTGAACACACACTTTGGGAGGAGGGCAGGAAACAGATACTGAGAAGGAGAGACAAGTGGATGGGGCTGAAGCATGAGAAGGGAGAGGGGTTTCTAGGGGTCACTCACATGGCGAAGGAAGCAGGCCCCAATGCGCAGGGGGTGGGTGGCGCAGCCCTGAAGCTCCCGTAGAAAGTGCGTCCGGTGGAAGCTGCGAAGCCTCTCCCGTGTACTCAGGGCAGCGGCCCAGGCGCCCCTCAGCTCAGGAGTCAGTTCATGCCCAGGGGGCGGCACTGGCTCACTCAAGGTGGCCACGTACTCTTGCTCACAGGCAATCAGCTCAGACACCAGATGCTGCTGGGCGCTGCAGGGGCAACAGGGAGTGTCAGAGGAGGTGGGAGCATGGGAGGGAGTCACTGTCCCCAACACCTTCGGAGTCCTTCCTGCTGGGCAGTTGGGCCCACCTCTTGGGCATGAATAGGCCTGGACTCTCACCTGATGCTTCGCTTGCGCTCCATCCGGGGGGTGCCTACTCCCCAAGGCCCATCTGGACCTCCAGCTCGGCCCAGCAGCACATGTTCCCGGGGTGAGCACGTCCTGTCTACCACCTCAGTACTGGTGACCTCCAGGCCTCGGATCAGCACGGTCCTCGGAGGCCTGCTGTCCGCCTCTGGAGCCAAGTCAGGGCCCTCCTCTTCACAGTCCTCCCCACAGGGGGCCAGAGAGCAATGGGATGGGGCTGCACGGGGCCCAGGGCTGCTGGGGAGCAGCAGGGAGCTGAGGCTGGGTGAGGGGCTGTGGGGGCCCCGGGAGGCCCCTCCGCTGCTGGCGCTGTCTGCCCGTCGTCGCCGGTGGCCCTGTGGACTCGCCTCCTCTCCCAGCTGTTGCTGAATCCTCCTCTCCAGCTCTTGGCAGCGGGCCCGGCAACGGCCCCATTCTCGAAGGGCTGCGGGGCTGCCCAGGTCCAGGGCCAGAGCCCGCATCTCCTGGAAGGTGCCGGCGCTTGGCTCCGGGGCTCGCCGCAGGGCCAGGGCTGCCAGCACTGCCTCCCGACCCGGCCCTGCTCCTGCCAGCCGAGCAGAACCTTCATTCACCCATTCATGTGCCTGCCAGGCCAAAGGGGGCGGTTGGGAATGGGGAGAGAAAGAGTGAGGTCCTGTGCCACTCATACATGCTGCCTAGTGACAGCTCCTGTCCTCTTCTGCAGATGGCTTCCCAGTGCCCATCACCCTCTTAGTCCTCTGAGAGCACTCCCTTCACTATCCCAGCACCACTGCCTACTGTGTTGCTCCGAGCTGGTATGGAGACAGAGGGGCCCGGATGGAAGGAGAGCCAATACTTACCCTGTATTTATCAGTGGCAGGGTCTATACTAAGTGCTCTTATATGTTACCTATATCATTCTCACAGCAGCCCTGAGGCATGCTCAGGTTGAGAAACTTGTTCTAGGTCATTCAGCAAGTAGGTAGCAGAGTCAAGAATCAAAGGAGATAGTCTCCTGAGTCTCTGCATTTAGCTACTACCTAACCAGCTTCTCCATGCAGAAGGCAGGCAATGGTGGGCATAGGAGAGGATCTGTACACACCTGCTGGAAAAAGCGCTGTAGCCGCAGGGCCCGATGGAGCCCACTCTCAACCTGCTCCAGCCGCTGTTCAAAGACATCCAGAACCTTCTGGGAGGCGGTGTCCTCCTCCAGGGCCAGGGCCTCCCGGGCCTGGGCCAGGCGCTCCTGGGGAAGGAAGGCTGCACTCAGACCGGGTCCTCAGGCCCAGTCAATCTGCCCCTGCTGCCCTGCGTTTCTCCTCACTTGCCCCTCTTCCCCTTCTCACCTGAACCTCAGTGCTGAAAGCCCGGAACTGTAGCTCCATCTCCTGCAGGGCAGACAGGGAGTCCCCGGGCACAGCAAAGCTTGCCAGCTGCTCCTCCCCAGGGCCTGAGAGCCACTGCAGCACCTGAGGCACATGGTGTGGGGGTGAGGGGACAGCAGGGCCGTGAGGAAGAAGGAGGCCATGTGGTAGAAAGGAGAGCTGAGATCGAGCTCCAACCCCACCACCCCAAGCTGTGGACCATTGGGTGAACCATTTCATGTCAGCTGTAGTGTGGGAACAGTGACAGTGCTTGGTAGAAGTTCCCACAAGGGTCAAGTGAGAAAGTGAGTGAGAGATCTTTTATAAAGCACCAGAAAAGGGGGAGGCTGGTAGGGAGCACAGAGAGAGGCAGGTGAGGGCTTCAGGGCTCTGTCTGCAAGTGACATAGATAAAGCTAGTGTGGGCCTGAGGCAGGATGAGGATCCTCTGGATAACTGAGGGGGTCAGGAGAAATTTCACATTCACTGAGTCCATTGACAAGTGGGCAGGGGCCCCAGGGGCCTGGCTTGGAGAGACAAGCCAGCGTGGGTGTGTGAATGTGTGTGTGTGTGCCCGTGCACACGCGTGTGTGTGTGTGTGTGTGTGTGTGTGTGTGTGTGTGTATCTAGCTCTAATAGGCTATTATGGTGATCTAAGGACTCTCATATTGGTTCTGGATTATTTAACCCAAAAGGGATAGTAATATTTTTCTCTGCAGAAAGGCTGGAAGCTGGGGTAAGACAGTCTGAGAATGTTCCTAATAATTAGAGCCCAACCATAAACACTCTATGGTTCTTTGCTGAATTCATTTGATCATCCTAACACCCTTGAGAGGTCAAGTGTCATCATCATCCCCATTCTGAAGATGAGGACTCAGGAACACAGAGACACTTCAAGATCTGTGCAACATCTCATTCCTAACAGAGCTAGAACTCAAGCTGGGAACTTGAGACGCCAAATCCTTTGTGCTAACGGTTTTGAAATGAGAAAAACAGATAACAAGCAAGCAAACAGTAAGAGATACAACCCTTTGGATACTGGGATGGAGGAAGCCAGTATGTGGAAACCCCAGAAAACAAAAAGCCGTGTCCTCCCCTTTGACATTGACCCTGCGATGCCCACATGCCGGTCCATTGACCCTGCGATGCCCACATGCCTGGGGCTCTGGGGGAACAATCGGATTGTGAAACCCCCCCCCATACCCTGTTAGAATAATCCCCGTGGGGCTCTTAACCTCAGGAGAGAATAATAAAGGTTCAGAGAAGCCAGCCTTATTCCTGAATCTTCTCCATATAAGAAGCCTTAGCATCTTCCATTGCCCTTTCCTTCCAAGGTGGAGGAAGGTGGGACCTTCCAGCCTCAGGTTTGGGGAAGACATCATATAAAGAGGGAAGCATGGGTAGAAGTGTAGTTAAAGAACTGATATCAAGAGACATTTATTATTTTAAGCTATTTAATAGGCAGGCCAGAGTCAATCAGCTCTTCCCAGAATCCCCTAGGGCACCCAAGCATCTCTTACAATCTCACAATCTCTGAGGATTCTTGATCAAAGATCAACAGTGAGGCAGTGGAGATCTGGCTTCTCTTTGCTAGTCCTGAGATACTACCTCCCCTTTGTTGAATCTCACTCTGACCAGACCATTTTCTAGGGTGGGGTAAGAAGAGAGGGAAGTTATTCAACAGTAAATGTTGGCAGAAAAGGGAGTGCTGGAGGCCAGGCTCCTGGTAAGAGAGGACTGGGGGTCCAGGCTTACCTGCTGGAGTTGGTGTAGACGCTGCCGCCGCTCCTGCTCTTGCACATGCAGGTTGGAGAGGCGCACGAGCTGATGAATGGCTTCGTCCACCTCCTGGTACAGTGTAGCTGGGCCAGGGCCCTCCAGCCTGGCGAAAGAGAGGGGCAGAATGAACTACTGCCCTTGCCAACCCCTCCCTGCGCCCACCCCATTTCATCCTTGCATCTTAATGTGAGATATAGCACAGCATTGTGGATCAGAGTACAGGCCTGGATTTGAATCCTGCCTGAATTACTGACTAATCTTGGCCAAGGCATTTAATAGTTCTGATCCTCCAAATCCCTGTCTGTAATCATAACTAGCACCTAGGGATGTTATGTGAAAATTATAATAAGTGGAAATGCATGATCTCCT
This sequence comes from Suricata suricatta, assembly GCF_006229205.1. NCBI lineage: Eukaryota > Metazoa > Chordata > Mammalia > Carnivora > Herpestidae > Suricata > Suricata suricatta. Next base: position 71,796,462 of record NC_043708.1, read on the forward strand.
GTCCAGATAGCTGCTCAGTAAGAATTATCTGGCAGTTAAGGTTTATTGACAGCTCTCTGCTGTGTCTCCAGCCCCCATGCCCCCTGCCCGCCCACCCCATCCCCTCTCATACTTGCTGCTATGGGTGGAGCGCAGCCTCATCAGGATGGTTCCCCCGTCCCTCTGCAGCTCCATCAGCCGGGGATCTGCCAGCACCTTCTGTAGGGGCTCAAGCATTCCTACAGCCTCCTGGGGGCAGGCAGCGGTTGAATGTTGGGGTTCCACCAGAGAGTCCCCATCCCCACCCTTTTGTCCCACCTCATTTCCTACCTCTCCCTCTGGCTCTGCAGCTCCCTCCAGCTCCTCAATGGCTTGCCGCACAGAGCACAGCACACCTTGACACAGGCGGCACAGTCTTGCCACTTCCTGAAACAAACACAGGGATGGAGGTGGGGCAGCCCCAGAGACTCTTAGGAAGACAAGGCTGGGTTAGTTTCTGACTTTGTTGTTTACTAACTGTATGACATTCAGCAGGTCCAGAAGCCTCCCTGAACCTCAGTTTCCTCAGAGGTAATGTCGGGACACGATACACAGGATTTTGTGAGGTTTAATGAGACGATGCCACATCAACACTTAGCATGGGACTGGTACATCATACAGCTTAGTAAATGTGTCTCCTTTCCCTCTATGTGCACTAGGTTTTGACCCTATAAAACTTGGACTGTTCAGACTCACGTCCCCTTTGATGCATAGCTTAGAGGTGATGTTATAGACCCTCTTTCATACTTAGCTCGGATCATGTTCATTTGTCTTTTCTTGAATATTCACAGCACTTAGATTCACAGAATCATAGATTATATCATGATTGCTGTATTTTGCATGTGAGGACCCAGAGACTTGGATGTTGGTGGAGGGAACAAGTGCAGAAAGGGTACCATCTCTGGAAGTGGGGTACAGTAATTTGTCCAAGGTCACATGGAACTAGAACAAGACTTCCTGACTGTCAGCTCTTTCCAGAACCCCAGTAAAATTACCTTATGCTCTTCTCCAATAGCTTCCCACTTATGTCCCACCAGCAATCATATGCTGCTTGGTATCACATTAAGAACTTATGTAACAGGGGCGCCTGACTTAGTCAGTTGAACATCTGACTTCAGCTCAAGTCACAATCTCACGGTTCGTGGGTTTGAGCCCTGTGGTAGGCTCCGTGCTGACAGCTCAGCCTGGAGCCTGCTTCAGATTCTGTGTTTCCCTCTCTCTCTGCCCTTCCCTCTCTCTTTCTCTCTCAAAAATAAACAAACGTTTAAAAAAATTAAAGAAAAAGAACTTATTTAACACACTCCTCTCATCTCCCTGGTAGCCCATGGTACATGCATAGTATTTTGATCATGGGTTGTGAGTCATAAATATTTACTGAATTGAGGGGCATCTGGATAGCTCAGTTGGTCAAGTGTCTAATTCTTGATTTCAGCTCAGGTCATGATCTCACAGTTTGTGCATCAGGCTCTGTGCTGAGAGCATGGAGCCTGCTTGGGATTCTCTGTCTCTCCCTCTCTTTCTGCCCTTCCCCACTCATGCACTCTCACTCTCTCTCTCTCAAAAATAAATAAGCATTTAAAAAAAAGTACTGAATCGAACAGAAAGGAAATCACTTTTTCCCAACCCCATGGTCATGTCTCAGATCTGCCCTTTCTCTCCCAGAATTTTCTGAGCTGGGTCATTCCTGGCTCCCAGTGTCCTGGGGTAGGGGTGGTGAAGCTTACCTGGTGTGTCTCTACCCAGTTGTGGGGAGAGGGTTCCCTGTGACCTCCCAAGTCCCACGGCAACTCTTCTGGCTTGGCCACTCTTTTCAGATCACTTTCTGATAGCAACTCAGCACCCTGTAGACATATGAAGGTAGGGGATTCTGATCTGGCCACCCAGGGGCTTGGGGACCCGCCTGGGGCTCTTCTCTCTCCACTAATAAGGGGGACTAGCTGGGAGTGAGGAGTTCAAACCTGAAGTCCATAGAGTTCAGTCAGAGGGTCATCATGAGTGAGAAGCAGCAGACGCTGAATGAGGGGAGGGTCTCCTGAGTCCTGAGGGCAAAGAAGAATAGTCTTAAACTGTGGGCAATTGGGTGGCCTGGAATGGCCACCAGTGAACGGTTACAGCCAAGAGAAATGGCTGTGTCACGGGGTGGTTGGTTACCTGAAGTTGACTTAGAACAGGAATGAGTGATGGAGGCAGTGCGGGTGCCTTTCGAAGGTCCAGCAGGATGGACAGCCCCAGTATCTGGAGATCAGGCCTATGGGAGGCAGGAAGAGCCAAGGAGGCAGTTAGTTCCTGGTACTTTTGGGAAGCAATGGGCAAAGGGCCAAAGCATGAGTTTGTTCCAAAAGGCAGTGATCTAGCATTCAGGAGTCTATAGTCACATGACTATTAAGTCATTGGATCATGGTCTGAAACATTAGGACTTCTATGCTCTACATAGCCTACTAGGTTCTTGGTGCTTAGTAAATAGTCATTGAGTGAGTAAATCAATACCCTGATAATTTAGGTAGTGCCTTAGGATACTGAAAGTCAGCAGTGTTGACTCTGAGGATTGATAAAAATATCCTGGACATCAGAGGTCAGCAAGGTAAGCAGTCAATGACTTAAAAACTTGAGGGGTGAGGAAATAGGTACCCTAGAGGTGAAGAAGTCACTGTCCTGAGAAGAAAGGGGGTCAGGGGGTCAGGGTCCTCATGATCAGGACATTAATGTCCAGTGTGCTGGTGGTGGGCCTTGGTTACCTTAGCAATGAGTAGAGGTAATGAAGAGCAGTGCTCAGCATGTCTCTGGAGGGTGGGGGTTCTTCAGAAGGGCACGGTGGGGTAATGGTCAGCAGAGCTCGCCCACTCTGGTCCACCCCTCCTGAGGACACAAAATGGCCATACTGTCCTGGCTGGGGGCAGGCCTTGGCTACCTCCCATCCACCTGGCTTCCCTCTGCAGCCCACCCTGACTGCTTCTCTTTCCTTGATCCCTTTCCCTACTAACACTGATGCCCACTGACCAGTCAGGACAAGGAATCCAGATGCCATCAAGTCCCATGCTACATCCGGGTCATCAGAGACGGAGACTGGAGAAGCCTCTTCTGGGACACTGTCCCTTTCCACTTCCTGCACAGCCTCCAGGGGTGGTGTTGGTGGGTCTGAGGGAAGCCCTTCTGGACCTGTGGGTCCTGCACAGACAAAAGCAGAGCTGTGGGCCTGAGGTGGGGAGGTTCTGGCTGTTAGGCTCCACCTCCTCCTCCAGCGCTCTCCCTTGGCCCAACCTATGCTGGCCCTTGTCCTATAGGCTCCAGTGCCCTCTCACCTGCCATGCATGCCAGGCGGGGCCCCTCCTGCTCTTTCTGTCTGGCCATCTCTTCTATAGGTCCACAGTCTTCTGGGCCCCGAGACTCTTTATTGTCTGCTGGTCTGGGCTCCTCTTTCAGCTCAGATTCTGGCTTCTCTGAGCCTTTGTGCTCCTCCTCAGCTGGGCTGCATCCAGGAAGCTCCTGCTCATTTGGTGGGGGCAGACTGACAAGAGCTTCCTGGTGGCCAGCCTCTTCCTTGTCCCCAGGGCTCAGTGGAGCACTGTCCCCTCCTCGGCTAAAAGCCCCTCTGCCTGCAGCACGTTTCTTTCTCCGGTTTCCTTTGCCTGTTCTCCGAGGGGTGCCTGGTGGTCCTTCGGTCCCTTGGCCTGCCCCTCCCCCAACCTCCCCTGCCCTCAGGGGGCAAGATTCAGAGGCTTCCCCCAAGGTCTCTGCAGGAGACTCAGGTACCTCTAGGGCTGTTGCTTCTGAGAGAGCCTCAGCTCCAGGGGGAGACCCAGGGGAGGCTCCAGTGCTGCTTCCCTCACCAGGTGGGCGTGCCCCATCCTGGTCCCGGGTCCCCAGACCCTTCTGGTGCATCCAGGCCCGGTGTCTCCTATGTCGGCCCTTTCCTCCAGCACCCTTTCGGGTGGGTACCGTTCGGGTCCTGGAGAGGCCAGAGGAGCCCTCAACATCTGTGGGGCTTCCCCTCGCAGGCAGCGTCACTTCCAACAGCTCCACGTACTCGCCCTCTGGTCCTTCAGCAGGGGCATTGTGCCCATCCCCAGGACTCCGGGTACCCAGGGCCTCCTCAGGGAGTGGAGGGCTGGGGAGCCCTGGGGGTCCAGAGGGCAGTTCGGGGGGCAGTGTGCTTGGCCGATGTCCAACCATGAGGCCCCCTTTGTGCACAAACCGTGGGCAGATGAGCTCTGCCCAGGGCAGCCGGTGAATGCCAGAAGGTGCAGATAGTAGGCAAGTACTGAGGCGACCCGTTGGCCGGTCCTTATTGATGCCTTGCAGCCACTCAGGTGTGAATAGGTAGGCACAGGCCTCATTGGGAACAGGCAACTCCTGCACCCGCCCGCCCCCTGGGGCCAGGCACTTGAGTGCCAGGCGAGGTGCTTGGGCTGCTGAGGGCACCACTTGCAGGTAGAAGTCTCCTGGGCGCAGCAGCTGCCAGGGCAGGGCTGCGAGCTGCACCACCACCTGCTCATGCAGGCAGAGGGGCCAGCCCTCATGGAAGAAGAGGAAACCGCTGTACTGGGCCTGGGGAGAGAGGTGGGACTGAGCTCAGGCCCCTACTGATGAAGCCAGCAGAAGGCAGTTATTATGGGACCACCCTAGGCAGGACTGGCCTTTCGCCTGGTGGGTCATGACCCCAGGAGAGTGGGAGGGGTGTTGTGGGGTGTTCATGTAGCAGAGGAAGGGATTGGGACTGGTCAGTTTTCTGGTAGTAGGAAGCTTCTCTAGGAAACGACTTCCATGCGTGGGAGGCTAACAACTGAGTCATTACATAGACATGGTCAGCAGATGCCATTGTCTTGGAGGGGTCAGAGACTCTTAGGAGTCTTAGGAGTCTTTATATCGGCAGATGTGAAGGATCTCTGTGGAGTTGTGTCTGGGGGAGTTCGTATCTTGAGAAATCAATGTAAGGGGAGAAGTGTCTAGAATTGGGTGTGATGGGCCTGGGTCTTTGGGAGTTAATTTTTTTTAGGAGTCAATATTTGGGGAAGATGAGTAGCTGTGTGCGTTAGTATCCGAGTGGCCTGTGCCACTGGGAGCGATCAGTGTTGGGAACTAGTGTCCCTGGGTAGAGGGAAATTAGTCTGGCTCATCTCTGAGGCAAGACGGTGGGTCTTAGGGGCCACTCACACAGGCTTCCTGCTGGACCTTGGCAAGGAGATGCTTGGCGGGGACCAGGAAGTCCAGCGTGTACCTCAGCGCATCCTCCCGATAAGTCCTTTCTACCACCTGGAACACCTGGCCCAACAGTGTGGGGGCCGTTGCCTCGAAGGGTGGGTACAGGGCGGCCAGCGTGCTCTGCACACAGTCCTCCACTGGCTCTGGCTCCTGGGAAAGATAAGACCAGCTGCAAATCCCTAGAGAGCATGGCTCCTGGTATGTGGCTGGCTGTGTCCCCCAGGGGCCACCTCCTACACACAGTGCGTGCTCAGAGAGGACAGTCAGGAAATAGTGGCTCAATGAGCCTGGGATGGCCCCAGTGGGACTCGGTCAGTCGGAGTGCACAGGGCTAACAGTGTCTGAGACACTGGCTTTGGAGGTCCAGGGAGAATTTGTGGTGAATGTCTCTGATCTCAGGGCCATTCCTGGTTCTGGAGTTGGGACGACTGCATAGGTACTCCTCAGGGAGAGGCAGGCCTCTAGGCCACCAGAAGATTCAGTGATGGCTGAGAGAGCTTGAGGGTGGAGGGCTTTTGCACAGCCATCCTGTAAGCTCCTCCTTACAGGGTCTACCATGGGGGACATCCATCTCCAGTGGAGGTACCACCACCCGCGAAAAATCATCTCCTAGAGATGGTCATTGGGTGGGAAGAAGGAGGACTAAGGGGCCGTCTGTGGAATCTTTCTAGCAACCTTCTCCCTCCCAGAGTGGCTCTAAAGCACCCACTCCCAGAGCATGTGGGATTGGGTTACAAAGAACTGGGTGGGGGCAGCTGAAAGAGGAAAGTCGCAAAAAGGACATGTGGGGAAGGGAGGAGGCCTCAATGGTATGTATTTTCTGATTCCAGAAAGGCCTCTCCGCCAACTACCTGCAGCCACTGTCTCAAAAGACAGCCCTGCTTCCTCTAGATTTGCCTCCCTAGGTGAGTCAATGGGTATCTTTCTCCATTGCTTCCCCTAAACAACCACCCCTCAGGCTTTTCCTTTGCAGACTAATTTCTCTTTCAAGATGGCTTTCAAGTTCTTTTCTTCAGATTTCTTTGCTGAAAGGGGACAAGGAGATGCTCACTGCCGTGTTCATCTAGTTCTCTATGTCCACCCTCCATCCCTAGTCTTGCTTTGCCCTGCAGACAAAACTGCATATTTTACCAGTTGCCCATCTGTCCTGACCCTTTGAGAAGCTAGGGCAGCCACTCCAGAGACGGACATTCAGTGCGTCATCAGCTCCGAGACCAGGCCCCAAGGTGTGTGGGCGAGCAGACAGACCCCCCAGTGTTCCGGGGACTCGGCTAGAGCAGAGAGGGGCGGGGGGAAGAGTGGAGGGGGCGGGGGGTGAGGCAAAGTGGGCTGTCCGATAGGAGGCCTGGAGGCGGGTAGCTAGAGCTGGAGCAGCTAGGCAGCTGCAACCCATTAGGGGTGGTGAGCTCATGGCTGAGCGAGAGTCTCAGCCACAGGAAACTGCAGCGGCAGGAGGGGAGGAGGGGTCTGGGGTGGGAGGCGGCGGGCAGGAGCACAGAGACCGGGCCTCCAGTCGGCCAGGACCAAAAAGGAGACCAGAGAGACTGAGTCAGCTCTCCCTGGCCCAGTTCCTCTTTTTTTCCTTGCTCCAGCCTCCCTGGCAGGGGGTGCCCTTCCTCCGGTAGAGAAGTAGCCCCGATAGTGCTCCTCCCCCCGCTTGGCAGGGCCTCCCCCCTCCTCCATTCGGCAGTGAGCGCCCCCTGGCAGGGCCTCCCCCCTCCTCTACTCGGCAGTGAGCGCCCCTTTAGCCTTGTACCCCCCACCCCCTGCAGTGGAGTGGGCTCTCTCTCTGGCAGTGCTCACTCCTTGGAATGATTCTTCAGAGAGAACTTCTGCAGTGAAAGTTTCCAGAATAGTGTTCACTCCTGTTGGTAGGGGCATCCTTTTAACAGTGCCACCCTGCTTCCTGTGTCCTAAGTTGCTGCTGCCAGAGCCCCCTATCTCCTGCGGGGAGCTCCCGCTAGTGTTCCCTCCCCTCTGCAGCCGAGGACTCTGAGACAGTGCTTCTGTACCCGGCAGCGAAAGCTCTGGAGCACTCTCCCCAGACTCCCCAATCTCTTGTCTGCTCTGGCGGCGTCACGCCCCCTGGCACTGTGAGTCCCCCTCCCCACTCTGTCCACTATCCTAAAGCAGTCCCTCTTTCTCCACGGGAATTTCCCTCTTTGGCCACGTCCCTGGCCCCAGCCCAGCCACAGCTGTGGCCGGTCCCCCAGGGCCGGATGGGTGGGCCCAGCTCACCGGGCTGGGGACTGGGATGGAAAATGGTGGTTCCAGGCAGGTCAGTTCTCATGACCCGAGGCCGGGCCCCTTCCAGGGCCGCTACAGCAACCCGCAGGGGTCTCCTGCGGGTAAGGAGCTCGGACCCGGAGGGGAAGAGAAGATCCTGAAAAGGAAGGCGCAGGTCGGGACAGAGGAGTGCAGGGGGACGGGGGGAGGTGTGTGGACTGGGGGAGCAACCAAAGGGAGGATGGGGGAGGGGGCGGAGAAGAAGAGAAGAAAGAGAGTGAGAGCAATACCCGGTGGGGACAGCGCCAGACAGTGGGCAGACAGATCAAAGAAAAGA
>NC_043708.1:71804341-71818493 GCF_006229205.1 Suricata suricatta
AGGCCGCGGGGCCCCGCCAGGGAGGGCCGAGACGGCCGCCCCTCCCCGCCCCGCCTTTCAGGGCCCGCCTCCGCCTGCGCGCCGGACCCCCTGCCGGGACTCCCTCTACAGCTCGGAGCCTCACCGCAGCTTCCCCGACGCCACCGGGAGATCTGTCTCCCTCTCCCGCAAGCCGCTTCCTCCTCTGCCCCGCCCTCCAGTGGGTAGCCCCGACCCTGGCCGTCGGGTGCCCGCCCTGCTGAGGATGCTCCTCTTTTCCCGCCACCGCCTCGCTCCCTGCAGGATCAGTTTAGCTTCCGCAAGGGACACTCCTGAGGGTGGGGCGTGCGTGAATTTTATGGGGATACCTAGCCTAGGACTGGGGTCCTTGAGCGGCCGGAAGTCTCCTGTCTCTAACTGGCCTGGGAACCTGTTCCCCTTGTGGTTGCCAGACTTCGGCAGCACCTGGAGCTCGGAAAAGACCCCCAGGCCCTTGCCGACTCGGGTGGAACTGAGAGCCGGAAAATCAGGGGATTCCTTCCACCCTCCAGGGGCTTGCCCACCCTCTTTCCCTCCCTTCTCCTTCGGCCTCGAGCCTTCTGGCTCGGACAATGGGCTCCTCTGTGCGGCCTAGGGAGGGTGGGGCGGGGTGGGGGTAGGCGGAATTAGGGAGCTGGGAAGGGTTGGGGTGGGGAGTGGGGGGTGAACATCGTGACGGAAGAGGGGCAGGGTCTTAGGATCAGGATCCTCCTGCAGAGATGTGCACTTTGGCAGATGTTTTCTGAGTTCTTTCCTCGCTGCCCCTTCCCCCCCACCCCCTCGTATCGTGTCCTTCTATTTTCGGCTGGCGGAGGGAAGGCATCAGACACCCCACCTCTCCCCCCTAGTCAGATCCCATGATTCGAAAGAGCCTTCCTTCTTATGGGGTGGCGATATGAGTCTCCCAAGATCACTAGGGCTCAAGGCGGTGAGGATGGCTATCTGACGCAGCAGACAAAGAGGGGTAGGCTGGTTAAGAAAGTTCTAGTCTCACCCATCCTCCACTGTGTCTGGGTGTGAAATGAAACCCCTGCGAGGATTTCCCAAGAGAACTGGGGAGGCTTAGGCATAGAAGGGAGGTGCTCTGTTTCTCCTGCACTAGGAAGCCCGGTAGGGAGGAGGGGGGCAGTTCCCAAAGGTGGACGTTTGAGAGGAGGTTGGAAAGCCAAATAGTCCCCAGAGAGGGGCGTGAAGGCATGTGCCACTGCGGTTGGGGGCTGACGTTTAGAAAACATCCCTCCAGTGGATACAGCACCTGTGGGGCCAGGAGGCTGGAGCCTCTGGGTAGTCAGTTGGAGCCGCTGGAGAGGAGGGATCCCCTAGGTGATGAGCTCTTCTTTCACCTCCTCGGAAAGTTAAACTCCATCCTTTCTCCACTCCACTGGGTCTGGAAAAGAAGTGAGAGAAATTGCTCATTTTTCTTGGAGACAAGAAGACCCCTCTGCTCCACTGTGTCAAAGAAAAAAAATTGAGGGCAGCAAACTTGTGATCACCTTCCCAGGAGAGTTAGAGGTAGGGAGCTGGAGTTCATTTCCATCAATGGGTTGAGGGCCCTGAAGTCAAGGAGACTCTCTTGCTTCCTTGTAATTAGTGCTGGGAACTGGGAGAGTGAGATTTTGCTACCCCCTGGTGTCCACTCTGTAAAGGCTGCCCAGTAGCTGGTTACAGAGGCCAGCACTTAGGAAACTTTCATAGAGAAGGTATTATGAATCTTATTCACTTGTTTCAAATCCAACTGACCCATTTCTAGTGTCGGGAAACAGTCTGAACTTTCCCTTACAGAGTCTTGCATTCCTTATACTCAAGCAATTGTTTGGGAAACATTTGGTAGAATTCAAATGTTCCCACAATTAGGAAGTGGAACATAAATTAAACTGGCTCTGGGAGTCCATGCATGCCTGGAAAAAACAGGGATGGATCATTTGTTTTTCTGTGGAAAAATGAGAGCCATTGAAATTTTTTGAGCCTGTGAGGTGATGGAATTTGGATGTGAGGTTTGAGATCCAGTTACTCCTTTCCACGTTTTTTTTTAAACATTTATTATTTATTTTTGAGAGACAGAGATAGACAGATCATGAGCAGGAGAGGGGCAGAGAGAGAGGGACACACAGAATTAGAAGCAGGCTCTAGGATCTGAGCTAGCTGTCAGCACAGTGCCTGATGTGGGGCTTGAACCCATGCACTGTGAGATCATGACCTGAGCTGAAGTCGGACGCTCAACTGACTGAGCCACCCAGGTGCCCCGTTTTTTTTTTTTTTTAATGTGTATTTATTTTTGAGAGAGAGAGAGAGAGAGAGAGAGAGATCATGATTGGGGGAAGGACAGAGAGACCGAGACACAGAATCCTAAGCAGGCTCCAGGCTCTGAGCTGTCAGCACAGAACCTGATGCAGGGCTTAAACTCAGGAGCTGTGAGATCATGACCTGGGCTGAATTCAGATCCCCAACCAACTGAGCCACCCAGGCACCCCCCAGGAGTTATTTTAATCTGTACTAAATGAGAATGGTTTATTTTATTAAGTAAAGTGAATTTGCTTATAATGATTAACCACCCTTTCTCCAAGAATGCAGGCTGTCACCTAAGTGTGTGAATGTGTATGGTATGCATGTGTGTCTGTGTAATAGAGTGTATGTTGATTGTTGATGTATATGTTTTTGGGAGATGTGAAGGGGACAGATGATGGATGGGGGGAGGGGGGAGTTTGGAAAAGCCCAGGCTTCGAAGCCTTCTCTTGCATTCACAAACAGTGCTCACCATATTTCACCAATTTCAAATTCTTTGGAGCTTACCAAACTCCCATTTTACAGATGAACTTCTGGCTTATTGAAGTTAAATAACTTGCTGGAAGTAGCAAGTATAAAAGCCATGATTTGAGCCCAGGCAGTCTGACACCAGTCTTCACGCTCAACCACTAAGTTACAGGGTTTCATCTAAGCTGTCAGAGTCCATAAAAGAAGCACGTTGAACACTACATCACCTTTTCTACCACCTAACCATCAGGTTAAAAAGTGTTTGTTTTTGTAATAGACAGTTATGTAAGAGTGTCTAAAAGTGACAGATATGTTTCTGTGGGTCAAAGAATAAAAATTCTTTTTTCCTGTTTGTTCTAGAAAAAGTAATAGTTAAAATAACCCCCAAGAAATTTCCAGTATGGTTTTTATAGGGAAGTAGTGTTATTGAAACATGAGAGAAAGTGGAAGAAACATTTGTATCTGTAATCTTTATTACCTAAATTGTGTGCACCAAGAGATATAATTGGCGTTCTAGGTGGGGTTGGGGCTAGAGACTCCTCAGTCTTTGTCCATTTGGAGTGGAGCAGTGACCAGGGCTCTACTTTGGTCTCATGCTTCCAGGCAAGGGGGAATTAATGAAGGACCACAAAGGGGGATTTTAGAGACATAAAGGGACAGACTTGAGAGAACATGTTCTTGTTACCTGTGCCTTCCAAGGAAACTGGTGCCAAGCTTTAGTTATTTTAGGATAAGAAATCTGTGTGGTATTTGGTACATATGTTAATTCTGGTTTTTGTTGATTTCCCCCTTCGTTTTAGCTTGATTTTATTGGTAATGTGCCTTTAAAAAGTACAACTTGTTTTCTCTGATCTAGGTGTCATCAAAGTCCATGCCACACCATCTTGCCTGTGCTGGTGTATTAGTTTCCATACTGGTTGACGGTCTCCATTCTTACTTCCTGAGAAGCCATACTCTGCACACACCCTCTCCCCAGGGCATCTTCTAAAAACTCCTATCAGATCCCCTCAACCCCTTCTAATAACTTCTTATTTGCATATGGATCATTTCCTGCCAGTGTCTCTGGCTCTGTCTCTCAGCATTCCCCTCCTGTGGGAAGCTACTAAGTAACCCTCCAGCCATAGTGGCCTTCTTCTAGTTTTTTAAACATGCCTTGCTTATTCCTAATTTGGGGCATTCTTATTATTATCTTTTCCTTCCTCCTGGAGGCTTCTTTTTACAGTTCTAGGGAGCTGGCTCTCATCCTTCGGGATTTTACCCAAGTGTGGCATTTTCAAATCTCTTCCATGACCACCTGGTCTAAAGTGGTCTCTCACCCATCGTCTCTCCCAATGATGTTATTTTGTTTGTTTTCTTCATAGTACATATCTCTTTTTGGTTATGTATTTATTTATGTCTTCTCTCTCATAATAGGTCCACCAGTACCGCCACATATCATTTGAAAATAAGTTCCTTAAAGATAGGAACTTTGTCTATTTTGTCCCTGCTGTATCCTAGATAGTGTCTGACTAGGTGCCAAGATATGTCACAAATCCAGGTGAAAATGGTAAGGGGAGCAGAAAGACCCACAGAACAAGAAAGGAGGTGGGAACCAGTGAGAGGTGAAAAGCAGGCCCACGTGGTGCCTGAGGCCTGCAGTCTGCTGCTGAGCTCTCCTTTCTCCCTGGACTTGCCCCTCACAAGTTCTTTGTTCAGTGGTTGATATTTGCAAGTGGAAAATGCACAGGACAGAATTAAAACCACATGTGGGATGCAGCCACTACGGAAAACATCATGGAGCTTCCCCCCAAAATTAAAAATAGAATTACCACAGGGTCCAGCAATTCCATTTCTGGGTATTTATCTGAAGAAAACAAACCCATGGATTCGAAAAGAGATCTGTGCCCCTATGTTCACTGCAGTGTTATTTACAATAGCCAAGGTATAGAAACAACCTAAGAGATCATCAGTGCATCAATGAATAGAGAAAATGTGTGTGTGTGTCTGAATATTATTCAGCCATAAAAAATGAAATCTTGCCATTTGCTAAAACATGAGTGGATCTTGGGGGAATTATACTATGTGAAGTAAGTTTGAGAAAGACAAATACCATATGATCTCACTTATATGTGGAATCTAAAAAACAAAACCACACACACACACACACACACACACACACACACACACACACACACCCCTGCACAGATACAGAGAACACACTGGTGGTTGCCAGAGGTGGAGGGTGGGCAAAATGGGGGAAGGAGGTAGAAAAGTACAAAATTCCAATTATAAAATAACTAAGTAGTGGGGATGTAATGTACAGCATGTTGCCCATGGTTAATAATGCTGTATTGCATATTTAAGAGTTGCTAAGAGCAAATCTTAAAAGTTCTCACCACAAGAGGGGCACCTGGGTGGCTCAGTCGGTGAAGCATCCAGATCTTAATTTTGGCTCAGGTCATGATCTCACGATTTGAGAGATGAAGCCTTGTGTCAGGCTCTGTGCTGACAGAGAGAGGGATTCTCTCTCCCTCTCTCTCTCTCCCCCCTCCCCCACTCGCACAGTCACTGCCTCGCTCAAAATAAATAATTAAAAAAAATTTTTTTTAATAAATTCTCACCACAAGAAAAAATTTTGTAACTATACCTGACACTAATATAATTATACTTTGGTTAAAAAAAAAAAAGGGGGTGCCTGGGTGGCTCAGTTGGTTGAGCATCTGACTTCAGATTATGATCTCAGGGTTCGTGGGTTCAAGCCTGGCCTAGGGCTCTGTGGTGAGAGCTCAAAGCCTGGAGCCTGCTTTGGAGTCTGTGTCTCCCTCTCAATCTGCCCCTCCCCTACTCACATTCTGTCTCTGTCTCTCAAAAATAAATAAATGTTAAAAAAATAGAAAACCAAAAAACAAATGTGGAATGTCTTCTGGATCACATGTAGATTCATTGAGCTAGATGAATCTTGAGAAAGTATGGCTTGGAAAGGATGTTCTGGAAGGATCCCAAATTCACTTAAGGCCTTTTTTTGATGGACAAAGCCAGAGACTCTTTTATATAGTTGCAGTTCATTTGAAAGTACAGTTTTAGGGGAGCCTGGGTGGCTCAGTTGGTTGAGTATCCAACTTCGGCCTACGTCATGATCTCGTGGTTTGTAAGTTTGAGCCCGGCATCATGCTCGGTGCTGACAGCTCAGAGCCCGGAGCCCACTTAGGATTCTGTGTCTCCCTCTCTCTCTGCCCCTCCCCTGCTCATGTTCTCTCTCTCTGTCTCTCTCAAAAATAAATAAACATTTTTTAAAAGTTAAAAAAAAAAAGAAAGTACAGTTTTAGGGGCACCTGGGTGGCTCAATCAGTTGAGCATCCGACTGTTGATTTCAGCTCAGGTCATGATCTCACAGTTAGTGTGTTCAAGCCCCACATCAGCCTCTGAGCAGACAGTGTGCAGAGCCTGCTTGGGATTCTGTCTCCCTCTCTCTGTTTCTCCCTCTCTCTGTCCTTCGGCTGCTTGCTCTCTACCTGTCTCAAAATAAATAAAAATAAACTTAAAAAAATCTCAAAATAAAAAATATAGTTGTATATTCTGATTTCTTCACATAGCATTGCCCATACACATTCCCCTGCATCAGTGTGGTTTTTGTGTGTTTGTCTTCAGAGTGGTGACTTGATACTTCAGTTAAAGCACTAAGTAGTTGCCTCTCATTTATTTAAGTCATTCTCAATTTTTGGAATTTGTATTATTTCTAACTTTTCTCTGTTGCACGAAGTATAAACATACAGGCACCAATTTCCTCCTCCCCACTTGGAGTTATTTCCATTGAACATATCTTACCAAGTGGAATTATTGAATCAAAGAGCGGGAGCCATTTTATAGCTCTTGTTATTGTCTGGTGAGCCAATATTTGGAGGGCAAGGGTCGTGAAACTCCCTTAAAATATTTAAGAGGTTGAACGCGAAGAACAACTGGATTCAATCTGTGTGGCTCACAGTAACTGGGCATCGGCGAGCTGCTGCAGTGACAGAGATAAAGATTAGTTTCTATATAGAACAATTTAAAATATTTAGAGCTGCCAGAAAATGGCACAGGCTGTCTCCACAGGTAAGTAGATGCCTCCTCTCTGGAAAATGTTAGGCATAATGAGAGAGTTAAAAAAAATTTTTTTTTGTTTTATAAGCTTTCCAGATTTGTATATTTTCGTAGCCCCATTCCTTTGCTCTGAAAGCACGTTTTGTTAAACAAACACTTATTAAGACCTAACACGTGCCAGGTATATCCAGGGCCAGCCCGGACCTTCGCTGGCAGCTCCCGGCAGAGTCCTCCAGGGGCCCGCAATCTGGAAATTACAACAGCATGAAGTCATAGTCCACCCCTCCCCCAGCTACGCCACTGCTAAGCAGGTGCTTGCAGATTTCTCTCCGGCTCCTTGACATCTCCTTTCCTGTGCTCATTGTCTACTTCCAGGCCTCGGCCCATATGTCACCCATTCGTATGACCCGTATCACAAAACTTTCTCTCAATGCTGTTTCATGCCTCCAAACCCACTACCTAACTGATGGATTCCAAGTAATTGTTACATTGTCTTGATTTTTTTATATATATCTGAGTTTAAAATTGGGATTTTTTTTTTAAGAAAATTGGGTTTTTGTCCACAGTATGTGTAATTGGTGGACCATAGCACCTCTGAGTCCACTCACATCACTTCTCCTCGTCACCATGAACATAATGGGTATTTTTTACACATGTTTTACACATCTCTCTCTTCCAGGCAAGCAGCCTGATATATTGAAGGAATCTGTTGCTTAACAATCTGTTGGATTTTTTTTTTTAAGTCACCTACCTAGTAAAATAGAGTCTTAAAGCTCCAAATATGGCCGAGAAGGAAAAGCCCTAGTTGAGGATGAAGACTCAACCATAGTCTCTTGAATTTTACTTTTTCTTGGAGTATACTTTGCCGAATTCTGCTGCCAGTCCCACACTGGCCTCCGGAGAGTCCTGCTCCCCTTTCTCAGATTCTCCAGAATGCAAGTCAGCAGAGTGAGCCACACGGAGGCAGCACCAGGCAGAGGAGGAGGGCACTGAGGATAGAGTTCCAGGTTTTGTTCTGGTGCCAACACCGCCAGCTGTAGGCCGTGGGCCTGAGCCTGGGCCACTGCATCGTCACTGTCCACCTTCCCTTCGAAGGGCTCAGTAAACTCAACAAACATGGGAACCCCAGGAAACATATTTACCAAAGCTCACGGTTCACTGTGTAGATAAACAGTGCAGAAAATGGATGGTCCTGTAGTGTCAATGTGAATTTTAAAAATGTCCTTTTGGTTCCCGGAAAAAAAAATATTCAGAGGGCTACTCTGGCTTTTTAAAATTTATGTTCTCAGATGCCTGGGTGGCTCAGTTGTTTAAGGGTCTGACTCTTGATTTTGGCTCAGGTCACCATCTCATGTTTTGTGTGATAAAAGCCCCATGGTGGGCTCTGTGCTGACAGCAAGGAGTCTGCTTGGGGTTCTCTGTCTCCCCTTTTCCTATGCCCCTCCTTGCTCATGCTCTCTCTCTCTCTCTCTCAAAATGAGGAAATATTAAAAAAATAATAAAAGGGGGTGCCTGGTGGTTCAGCCGGTTGAGCGTCCAGCTCAGTTTTGGCTCAGGTTATGATCTCACAGTTTGTGAGTTTGAGCTCTGCCTGTGTGGGGCTCTGGGCTCACAGTGCAGAGCCTGCTTGAGATTTTCTGTCTTTCCCCTCCTGTGTGAGCGAGCTGTCTCTCTGTCTTTCAATAAATACCCGTTAAAAAAATAATAAAATAAAATTTGTGTTCCTTATATTAAAGATGCAAATCAGAAGCCCAGTTCTTCCTTAAGTTTTTATGTTTAACTTATAAACAAATATAATTTTTAAAAGGTTCTTCAATTTTATCTATCTATCTATCTATCTATCTATCTATCTATCTATCTATTTATCTATCTATTTATTTTTGAGAGAAAGAGGGCCGGAGTGGGTGAGGGGCAGAGAGCGAGAGAAAGAGAAAGGGCGAGAGAGTCCCACGTAGGCTCTGTGCGGACAGTGGGGAGCAGGGCTCAATCTCACGAACCTTGAAATCATGACCTGAGCTAAAATCAAGAGTTGGATGCTTAACCAACTGAGTGACCCATACATTTTAGTAATCACTTTATAAGATCGTATATGATGACTATTTGGTACAATTTATACATGTAGTTAATAAGACTACTTTAAACATTAAAAAATATATTTTATACATTTAACATGTTCCATGTCCTCATAAAGTAGTTCAGTCATCTCGCAAACCAACAAGGCATTCCTGAATACCTAAAACACTAAAAGCTAAACAACTTATAAATATGGTGTTTCAATTTTGTTTCCTTCAATGTTCTAAAACTAATTTTATTTTATTATTTTTATTTTTACATTTTTTCAAAACTAATTTTATTTATTTATTATTTCAAAATATTTTTAATGTTTATATTTCTGAGAGAGAGAGAGAAACAGAGCATGAGCATGAGCATGAGCAGGGGAGGGGCAGAGAGAGGGAGACACAGAATCTAAAGCAGGCTTTTCAGGCTCTACGTGGTTAGCACAGAGCCTGATGCCGGGCTTGAACTCACGAACCACAAGATCATAACCTGAGCTGAAGTTGAACCCTTAAATGACTGACCCACCTAGGCACCCCTCCAAAAATAATTTTAAAGAAAATATACTTCAAATCATCCGTCTAAACCAATAACACATTTTAAATTAACATTGTAAGGCCAACTTATTACTGTAACAGACTAAATTTTCTTAAATACTGCAAAGACCTAAAATACCAAATCTGCACAAATTTCTTCATACAAACATATTAATGCTACATGCTTGATTCTTTTAAATATTTCTATCTTTAGTTTAAAAAGTTCTGGTTGTTAAACTTACCCACTAAGAAGTAACTGTGTTGTCCTAGATGTCTGGGGAACCCCTTACCAAGTGACTTTTTGGAAACATGTTCTCAGTGGCCCAGCAGAGGTTTGGTCCCAAGACTTTTGGGCAGCTCTTCTCAGTCCTCAAACTGTCCCCCTGAGCTCCGCTTCATTGATGCTGCATCATTACTCTTTGCATGGGCCAGTTTCAGAGTCAAAGGCCCCCAAGGTTCAAGTTACACTTCATCTAATTCCTCAACCTACACACGGAAGTCAGATACTCCCACTCAGTTTGCTGTGTAACTTGTTTGGATATAATTAAGCTATTGAAGGATTTATTTTATTCTGAATTCTTTCCACTCTCTTTCCAGCTTCCGGGGCCTCCACTCTTATAGATACTGAAGGGTCTAATTTCTCTTAGTGTTGCCTGACTCTGGTTATAGCCTCAGTGGTATGCCAGGAACATGTAACAGAAGGATTTGTATTTAACAGAGAATGGGTTTGCTTAGTTGGGATGAATGAGGGAAGTGGGAGAAAAATGTTATAGAATCTATTTGAGTCATTATACTTTCTGTTACTGTTGATGATGTTTCAAATGTAGTGTTTTTATTCACCTCCGAAGCCAGATAATCAATTCATGATTGCAGCAATTTATGTGTGTTTGTCTAACGTCTAACTCCAAATTACAGCCCTCTTCAAAGCCATCATGTGTATTGTGCACATGTGGATACGTCCAGGATATTTGGGGGAAAAACAAAAACAAAAATGACAACAACCCAAAAACCAAGAGCTTTTGTGCCCTCTTAAGGCAGTACCTGGGATAAATGGTGAATTACCAGAGAAGGAAACAAACAAGATGAGTTGATGCAGGTGTCTCTTAGATGAGGACATTGAATGATTGAGTGTGATGTTTCTACCAACCAAGATTGACAGGTTGCAGGAGGAGGGGCACGTTTGGAAGCCAGGCAGATCATGAGCTCAGTTCTGAGTGTTTTTCTTAAGATGCCTACAGGACACCGAGGGGGCTATTAACTGCAGGTAGATGGCCTGATGCGCCTGGAACTTGGGAGATCAGGGATGGAGGTAAGATTTTGGGAAGAAGTAAGTGGTAGTTGAAGCCCTGGAAATGTATCAAGTTACTTAAGAGAGTGCTGTTCTGAGAAGAAAAGAGATCTAAGAATAGGACCCTGAAAAACACCATCATTTAAGGTGCAGACAGAGGAAGTGGAGCCTGCCCACAACCCTGGGGAGATGCCAGAGGGGGAGGACAATGTTTTTCTCTCATTTCCAGTGTGTCTTCCTTGGTCAGGAGCACAGGAGTGGCCAGACAGCGATGGTGATGAGCAGAGTATAGTGTGGCAAGGACGCCTGGATGCAGTGAGGGAGCTATACTTGGGGTGGACTAGTGTGGCTGTGGTAGGTCACGGGGAGCTCAGCCTTAAATCTCTTTTTCTAGAAAGCAGGGAAGGGGGCTGGGAGTCAGAAGTGTTAGATCCTCCTCTTTCTCTGCCACTTCACAGTTCTCCAAATATCTTTTGTTTGCTCTGAGCCCTAATCTGTGTAGGAAAGTCTTTTTCTAAATGTGAGAAGGAAGCAGAGTTGGTAAAGGGAAAGTGAGAGACTGCTTCCCTGTTGCGTGTTCATGTGTATCAGTGTGTGTTTGTGTATGTTGTCCACACAGGTACACTTGTGTGAATATGTGTCCCTGTGTATGTATATATGCATGGATGTGTATATCTTATATTAGTATTTCTGTGTACGTATGTGTATAATGTGTGTGTGTTTTTCTCTGAGTGTCTAACAGGAAAAGTATAGAAGTTAAGAGGAAGCATCCAGAAACTTTTATGCCAATTTGATAGAATGATTTTATGTCAATTGAATCCAATAATAAGAAATTTGGCCTTGTGGTTTTTAAGTTTACTTATTTATTTTGAGAGACAGAGAGAGACAGAGAGAGAGGGAGAGAGAGAAGCCCAAGGAGGCTTTTCACTACCAGCAAGGAGCCCCAGGTGGGGCTCAAACTCACAACCTGTGAGATCATGATTTGAGCCAAAGTCAGGAGACAGATGCTTAACCAACTGAGCCACCCAGGTGCCCTGTTGTGTTTTCTATACGTAAATGTTCAATTTCATTTTTCTAGTAATTCACCTTATTGTACTTTAGGAAAGCATCGGTCTGTGGCAGATTACATACAAAACTGCTCCTTTGTCACAGTTAGAGAAGCCCTAATTAGGACCAGATCAAGATTCTTGGAAGGTCCTGATTCTGAAATTCCCAAGGGAGGGAGACCCACTTCAGCAATCTGAGGTTCCTGCTCTGGGTCCTAGAGGTGAGACGTGAGGACAAACAAGGGGGTCAGACCTCAGAGCTGACTGGTACCTGGCGGCACCATCTGCTCTTTCTCCCCTTCCTCTCCTTTATGAAAGATGGGACCCCCCCAGGCAGGCCTCAGTTGGGTGGGCGACAGATCTGCTGCGCCTCCCAGCCCGAGCCTGCTCAGGGTGCGGCCCACGCTCCTGCCTGTACAACACCTGCAGCTGATGCCTGAGAGATAAGAAGGGATTTCCAAACCTCAATACTTTCCTGGGATAGTAACACACACTCAGCGAGGAAGACCTGAATCTCCTATTGCAGCAAAAACAGGGAACTCAGTGAAGATTCTCCTGCCTTTTTTCCTTGGATAATCTGCCCAGGCTGGATCCCTCTGAACTGTCCAAACACAGCCCTTCTGAGGCCCAAACTTGGTTGACATTTGTAACTTTATATTCCTTTTATTTAAAAGGGTCTTCAGGGGCACCTGGGTGGCTCAGTAGGTTGAGCGGCCTGCTTTGGCTCAGGTCATGATCTCATGGTTTGTGGGTTCGAGCCCCTAGTCGGGCTCTGTGCTGATAGCTTGGAGCCTGAAGCCTGCTTCGGATTCTGTGTCTCCCTCTCCCTCTGACCCTCCCCTGCTCACACTGTCTCTCTCTGTCTCTCAAAAATAAATTTAAAAAAACATTAAAAAAATAAAATAAAATAAAATAAAAGGGTCTTCAAAAGTACACATACCTTGGGCCCCCCAAAACCTGGATCTATCTTTGCTGAGGCAGGAAGCTAGATAAGCAGCAGTGAAGGGCCAAAGACAATGACTCCTTTTTCTGCATCATTGGGAGCGTCCATAAAACCCCTTATGGAATTAAGAGTACATGAAGTTGAGTGTGTGGGAGGGAAGTGGAATTTGCCAAGAGGGTAGGATCAGTAAAGAATTGGAAGGCGGAAAAGTAGTAGCGATGTTCAGAGTCTATAGAGCTGGAGGAGGGGGCACGGTGGTGGTGGTGGGGACACCAGGCTGTAGACAATATTATCGAAGTGCACAGAGACCAGTTGACACCAGCTGGAACCAGGCTGTCCTTCTGTTGTGGAGGGACACGGACCATGATGTAAGGAGTGGTCAATTGCTTTTCTTTGTACAGCAGTCTGGGTACCTCCCCGAGGTGAGCTCACATGTAGTTACACACAGGCCGTCCCTTGGCTTAGGTGGCAGTTTTCATGGCCCTTTTTGCAGGATACAGTGGGGGTCTGACAGGTGGTGGCTGATGAGGGGGCCTGAGGCGGGCAGAGAGGCCAAAGCACAAGCTAGCACCCCTTCCCCCAGGTGGAATCTGTGTGATATTCCTCAGACACTCTTGGCTACCCAAGAACAAAGGAAGCGGGTTTAAGGGCTTGTCATGGTGATGTGGGAAAAAAAGGCAAATGGAAAATTACATATCCTTACTACCTGCAGCCCACTGACAAGTCCTTGAAACTGGCAGAGTTACCTCCCTCTAGGAGCTCAGCTGCCTCAAGGATGACACATCGCTGGGGGAAAAAGGGAACCTTAGCTCAACATTCTCTCAACCTCGAGGATCCTGTCAGTCTACTTCCTCTATCTCTCCTATTCCAAGATATATGCTGGCAGTCATGCTCCAAGCTTATGGCCCCCCGATGTACATCAATATATCATACTGAAGTACATAAAGGGTCTCATGACTGAGGTTTTATTAAACAGTAATGAATGGTGTTTCCCTAGCTACAGCTAACCCCTCAGGGTTCTGGAAACGTTGCTTCCAAAGTTCCTTAGAGACTTACTGTGTCCCTGTCCCCCTCCCAACCTGAGGGCATCTAATGAATTACCTGTCAGGACCCCCCAGTGCAGCTCTTCCTGCCCATGGGTCCTGCCTCCATGCTTTAATAAAATCGCCTTTTTGCACCAAACACATCCTCAAGAATTTTTTCTTGGCCATCGGCTCCAGACTCCATGAACCCCACATCACCCCAAAACTTCATCAGTAGCCACACAAGAGAAGGCTTCATGCAGGAAGGTGTTGGGGCCTTTGCAGTGTTTTGTGTACTTGTGGATGATGCCCATCGCGGTGTTGCATCCCTGGGGTTTGGGCTGCACGTGCTGAGTTTCAAACTTCTGAGCTGTGGTCCCCTCACTGGGCTTGGCTCTGACTGGGACCTCCGCCAGCCCCAGCCCCAGCCGCAG
>NC_043708.1:71818593-71862147 GCF_006229205.1 Suricata suricatta
CCCAGCCGCAGCCGCAGCCCCAGCCCCAGCCGCAGCCGCAGCCGCAGCCCCAGCCGCAGCCCCAGCCCCAGCCGCAGCCCCAACCGCAGCCCCAGCCCCAGCCCCAGCCCCAGCCCCAGCAGAGGGCAGAATACCTCCCCCATAGGGGAGGGATGGCCCGGAGGAAGAGGACACACCCTGGGGGCAGCCCTGCTAGTCCTTGCAAGAATTTTCATACCCCAGGGCTATTACTGCAGGCCTTCTGCGGCAGACATTTAAGAACATCTCTGGAATTTTATTGTTCAGAGTCAGCAGATAATGTGCCTTTTTATGCCCCCCCAATAAATACTTACATTGTTTATCCCTCTTATGGGTTTCATGAGGTGAGTATCATTACTTTTTTAAATATATAAGCAAAATGAGAGTAGGAAAAGTTGAGAAGCACAGCTAAAGAGTGGCAGATAAGGGATTTTAATCAACGCCTCTCAGTTTCCAATCCCCCTATTCTTTCCACGCTCCTATGTTTTTTGTTTGAAACTCTGACATCAGACCACAGGGGAGACTAATCTTGGAAAAAAATGGGCTAAGGGTCCACAACCCACTCTCCCAGGTTAGATCAGGCGTTCTTGAAGGAGTCCGCCTTAAGGTTGTGGAGTAAGGCTAATTCCTTTCTGTTGTGTGGCCTAGTTTCTCTCTGCAGTTAGAAAAACAGTCACTTCCAGTAAGAGAATCACTGCTCCAGGCGGTCAAGCAACCTGGTGAGTGGAGTTCTTTCTGCTGCTGTCATTTGCCCTGTTGGAGAAAGTCTTGGGGTAATAGAGGGTTAGAGCTGGAAGAGTCCTTAGAAATCTCTCAATCAACTCCCTTTTGTACAGATGAAGGAGCTTTAGGAGTTCCCTAAAGAGCAAGCACCCTTCCCAAGGCCACCGAGTGACTGGCATAAATGGCAGGGCCCAGGGCCAGGGGCTTTCTGACTTTCAATCTACCCCTTTGGGGTGGTGCCAGGCTGAAAAGGGCAGGAGAAAATGGTTCCCATGGAGGCAGAGCACAGTGAGTGTGTCTCTGTTTGTAGTATTAGGTGGTGCATGAACATGGCCTTCAATAATTCTCTTCTGATCCTTGTGATAACATTTAGGAGGAAGTCTCGTATTAGAACAAGGAGATAAATAAATTCTTTGTTTGTTTCTCCCCTTTTCCAAAAGAGACCACAGACTTCAGGCTGAGTCTTCAAATGAGAATAATACCTGGGTAGAATTTTTAAAAATTGGACGACATTGGGACACCTGGCTGGCTCAGTGGGTAGAGCCAAGAGTGTGACTCTTGATCTCAGAGTTGTGAGTTCAGGCTCCATGTTGTGTGTAGAGATTACTAAAAAAATTATAATTAAAAAAAATTAATGGTGCTTTTAAAAAATCTAAAAATTAGATGACACTCATTAAGCTTAGTTTTTATTTATTAAAATTTTTTTTAAGGTTTATTTATTTTTGAGAGACAGAGACACACACAGAGCATGAGCAGGGGAGGAGCAGAGAGAGAGGAAAACTCAGGATTGAAGCAGGCCCCAGGCTCTGTGCTGACAGCTCACAGCTCGATGTGGGCTCAAACTCATGAACAGGGAGATTGTGATGTGAGCTGAAATCGGACACTTGACTGACTGAACCACCCAGGCGCCTTTCATTAAACTTATTTTTACTTGTATTTATTAAGTGACACTAATATTCCTTGAAATAAGGTGTTGTACAATTTCATTTAAAAATAATTATTTGAGGGGCACCTGAATGACTTAGTCAATTAAGCATCTGACTTCAGCTCATGATCTCACGGTTCCTGAGTTCGACCTGAGTCAGGCTCTCTGCTGTCAGCGTGGAGCCTGCTTCAGATCTGCTGTCCCCTTCTCCCTACCCCTCCCTGGCTCTCAGGCCCACATGCTGTCTCTCAAAAATAAATAAACATTAAAAATTTTTAAACAGATTTGAGCTAAATGAATACATATATACTTAGTAAATTATACTACTGACAGTAAGGGGATAATGCAACTATTGTCAAGGGACCGACAAATGGCTGCAGTTGGGGCGCCTGCTCTGGGCTACAGCCTCTCAGGCCCGTGTTGCTCAGTGGGCCCCCACCCAGCATCTCAGCCTCCTGGATATGTGTGATTTCACTGCCTTTGGGATAAAATGCTCCTCACAGTGGCAAAACTCTCCAAGGCTCCTAGGATCTGCATTACCAGAGAGAAAACTTCTGGGATGTCTGTCCCTCGGCCTCCTGGGCGGAGCCTGGTTCACTTTTTTCACAATGGGGGTCCCTTCAGGTGCTCCTCCCCACAAAACTAACGAAACAGTGATTTTTGTGGCCATGAGAACATTATCCAGCCAACAGTTGACTTGGGCCCCAGGGAGCAAATACATATATACATATTTCTTTATCCAGGAAGCCATTTCTGTTTTACAGGCCCTCCGCTGAGCCTCTCTCATTGGGATGGGAGGGTCACCAAGTGATTAACAGTTGCAGACCCAAGTGTCCTGGCTGGGGATGGCAGCAAGAGCCAAGGGCTAGCCTTAACATTTCGTGCTGACAGAGATGGCTGACCACAGCCTTTGCAAGCCCCGAATCCAATTAAATTGCAAGCATGCTTGCCTCAGGTAGGTGCTGACCCTGCAGCTGGCCAGCCCCGCTCAGGGAAGCCTGGGGAAGGGCTTACTTTGATTGTGTGTTTGATCCTAGTTATTCATCATAAGTCTTCCCAACTGCCATAGGCTCAGGGCCCTCATATCCATTAAGCGCTAAAGACTCAGTGGCCAGGGTCTGGGAGGTTTCCCTACACTGTTCGAGACTGGGAAGAGAACCATCTGGTCCCCAGTACGAGCAGGGTCCACTGCAAAATCTCAGATTTAAAATGTGTACTTACCCGCCACCATAGGAACAAAGTCGACTTCATCTATTTTGAAATTTGGCTCTCATAAAAAGTTTATCACATTGCAAAGCAATCATAGGTTAGAAATTCTCATTTAATAGGCATTCCCAGGTACCACAACGGCAGAAGGGTGGTGCCAAATCATTTGTAGTCCATTCCAAAGGCAGAGCTTTAAATATCATTTCAGACCCATTTCTGCAAGAACATGTTGAATGAGGGATATGTATATCAAATATCCAATGCGATGCAGTGTTAAGGTACCTAGGATGCTACAGTGGTATGAAATACTGGCCTTCTCAAGGGTCAGGTCAGCACAGGGCTGGCAACAGCAACAGAAGGAAAGGGATGCTATTAACCACTGTTTCGTGGTCTGCTGTGTGCTTGGCTTCATGCTAGGTACTTCGTGAAGAATGATAGTTATCATTTTAGAAAGTGCTTACTGGGGTGCCTGAGTGGCTCAGTCGGTTGAACATCATCTGGCTTCGGCTCAGGTCATGATCTCACGGTTCGGTTCATGGGTTCAAGCCCCGCATTGGGCTCTGTGCTGACAGCTCAGGTCTTGGAGCCTGCTTCGTATTCTGTGTGTCTCTCTCTCTGACACTCCCCTGCTCACACTGTTTCTCTGTCTCTCTCACAAAAATAAATAAATAAAACATTAAGAAAAAAAAATTTTTAAGTGGTTACTGGGGTGCCTGGGTGGCTCAGACAGTTAAACATACGACTCTTGGTTTCGGCTCAGGTCATGATGTCAAGGTTCATAGGTTCGAGCCCTAGGTGGGGCTCCTCCTGTCTCCTTGGGATTCTCTCTTTCTCCCCCTCTCTCTGCTCCTCCCGTGCATATGCTCTCTCTCTCTCTCTTTCAAAATAAATAAATAAACTTAAAAAGATAAAAATAAAAATAGTGCTTACTGTGTCCCAAAGGCATTGTGCTTTATATACAATTTTTTCTACAACACAACATTATGTGTTCCATGTTAATACCCCACTTTCCAGAAAAGGAAATTAAGGCTTAGAGAGGTTAAGGTCACAGATTTAGTAAGTGGCAGATGTAGTAAGTGGAATTGAAAATGAGGTAAGTCTGGCTCCAAAGTTATGTTGTCTTTTTCTGCCATACTGCCTTCCTGTTTATTGAACTTACCTTATGGGCTAAGGCTGGTGACCTTAGCTAACAGACTGGTCTTCCTTTCGTCTCCTGAATACATTTTGCTCTTTTTTTTATTTCCCTGAGAGACATGTCTCAAGTATTATCCATCTTACAGAGTTCGCTTGATCACCTGTGTGAACCTTCCTGTCCAGCTCCACCTGAGGCCAACTGATCACTCCTGAACCTAACCCGCACTTCCTGGTACCACTTATTTGGGTGCCTGATTGTGTGTGACCTTGTTTTGTTATTGGATTCTTACAGGTGTATCCAGTCTGCCCACCTAGATGGAAGACGTCCTCTAGCACTTCGCTGGCTCAGAGGAACACCCAGGGACTGTGCTGCCTCTCAGAATTCACATCATTTGTTTTTGTTTTTTAGTGTTTATTTATTTGTTTTTATTAAAAATTTTTTTAATCCTTGTTTATTTTTGAGAGAAACAGAGCATGAGTGGGGGAGGGGCAGAGAGCGAGGGAGACACAGAATCCGAAGCAGGTTCCAGGCTCCAAGCTGTCAGCACAGAGCTCGATAAGGGGCTCAAACTCAGGAGCTGTGAGATCATGACCTGAGCCCAAGTTGGACACTAACCAACCGAGCCACCCAGGTGCCCGGCTTTTTGTGGTCTTTGACTTGCTACAAGCCTGTGCGCAGCATTTGGACCTCCCAAGGATGACAAAAACAACAATGAGAAAAGTGATCATAGCTTGTATTTACTGGGCATGTGGGGGGTGAGGTGGGGTTCTATGTTCCAGTCTCTGTTCCAAATGCTCTATGTTTTCTTTCTCCCTTTTTTCCCTTCCTTCCTTCCTTTCTTTCTCTTTCTCTTACATGTGAAGGACCTTCTTAACTGCCCTTGGCCGATAACTATCTTATCTTCCTCACCTAGTTCTTGAAGAGAAATACTGGTCAGAGACTAAGACTCATGGAGAGCAAGTTAAGAAAACCCCCATTAAGGCCAGCGTACTCCTACCCTTGACTGAGTGCAGATGTGTGCCGGGTAAACAAAGACACAACATAAATGTCTTCCTTCCCAATTTTCCTGAAATTATTTTGAGGAGAGAGGAAGTAATTCAAAGCATACATTTTACATAAAATAAAACCGTATGATGGATTATGTTGAAAAATTCAAATAAATTACAGAGGATTTTTTTCCAATTTAAAATGTTTTGGCTTTGAAATAATTTCAAATTTATATGTAAGTTTCAGAACGAGTACACAGAGCTCCCCGATATGCTCCAAGCAGATCCCCCAATTATTAACAATCCTGAACTATTGAGGATCGGTTACAGACATGATTCTCCTTTACCCCTTCCTACTGCAGTGAGTGTTTCCTCCTTACAAGTACCTGGCCCACATAAGCACAGCGCAGCCATCAAAACCAGGAAATTAGCCCTGATCTATTACCCACAAGTGAAATTTTAAGATAACATGTAAAATATTTATGCATATGGCTATTCTATTAGTTAAGTGAAAGGAGGCTTCAGAGAAGGCTCCCTGTTGCTAGGCATGACTTCAGGTGTTTTAATTAATTCTCCTCTGCCATTTCTAGCATTTTGGGGAAAAGTCTGAGAAACATTGTTCTGTGGGCTCTAGCTGACCATGAAGACCCAGCCCGGGTGTACCAACTTTGAGGATAAGGAATGGTGACACTGATCAAAGAAAGAATGTTTGGGGATGTCTCAGGCCACCTGGAGGTCCACCGCATGAGATCTCTGCAAGGTTTAAAAACATTTTTTAAAATGTTTTTTATTTATTTTCAAGAGACAGAGAGAGACAGTGCAAGCAGGGGAGGGTCAGAGAGAGAGAGGGAGATACAGAATCCAGCATGATCTGAGCCAAAGCCGGGAGCCAGACGCTTAATCAACTGAGCCACTCAGGTGCCCCTCTCTGCAAAGTTTTCACCCTGGACCTGAATAGCAGATAGGAAGTGAAGACCTTTGTCCTTGCTGCATGCCCTTACTTATGTGTCCAATAGCCAGTGGCGTGGCCCAAGGACATGCTTGACTGGTTTATAATCAAGTTCTTGGGTACTACATTTTCCCCATCTCACTGACACAATATAAACATTCAGGTGAAGGGGATGTGGTCCATGGGTGAGAGGCATAAATGTAAACATGTCAGGATTATGGGCACCAAACACTGTTTTGGATGAACATGGCTTTATCTCAAGTCCGGGATTCTGCCTATTTGCAGATTTGTTTGCCAGTCCATGGGTAGTGAATTCAATGTTGGAAACTCTGAGATCCATTTGGATGGATCAATTAGAATGCCAGTTTGGAAATATCACTGGACTGGTTCAAGAAACCTGAGTACTTACTTAAACTAGCCATGTGATCTTGGACAAGGTGTTTAAGCCCTGTGGGTCTTATTTTTCTCATTTGCAAAATGGGGAAGGCTGGAGTAGATGATGTCTGAGGGCAGTGGATACAATCGGTTGTAACATTATAATTTTATGAATATCTTCCAAAAGAGTCTAAAGGTATGCAGACATGTAGAGATCTGTCTTGTGCTAAATGCCATAGACTGAGCAGGAATTTGTACTAATTGACCCCAGGTCAGTTTATGTTTTAAAAACATGTAAGCTCAACTGAGTTTCTATGTGAAGACCATAGAAAGTGACAGCTATGATCTTTTCCCACTAGAAGTCCATTGGAAAGCAGGGGAGCACCATGACCCATGGGCACTGTGGCAGTTTTGAGTAACAGAAGACAAGTAGGAAAGGGAGCTGACTCAGAGAGTGGGAAAAATGTAAGAGGTCTTCCATGATGGAGGTGAGGGCATACTAAGCTCACCTGAGGACTGGTTTAAATGTCTCAAGAGGAGAAGTTGGAAATGTTTCTCCATCAATTGCTCTGATACTTGAATCCTTTGGAGAGGAGCTGGCATGGTGGACACTCTCAAAAGTCAATCGCCCTAAATCCTCTGCTTTCTTTTTATATCTTTTGATTCATAGAAGGTAGTGTTGGGAGAAAAGAAAAAAAAAACCCCTTAAGTAAAGTAGTCTTAACAGAAATACTTGATAGCCCCCCTCCCCCCTTTTTTTGGTTCCAATTGAAAGCATTGCTCCCTACTCCACCGCACTCCAAATTACTTTACCCAGAGGGATGAATGCATATTGTCCTTTTTGTCTGACTTTGAGCCTTACTTTATCCACTCTTGGCTAGGAACTACTTTTGGCAAAGGAAGGCTGAGGAGGAGTTTGGCCTTTGTTGAAATCCTTTGTTCTGTCACGGAAGTCACGCCTTCTCCATCCATCACAAGTTTGGCCACCCAACATTTGACACCACAGTAATAAATATGATAACACCTCTTGAACTTTTCCTACATGCCAGCCACTGTACTAAGTGCTTTAAATATATTGTCACATTTAATCTACCTGATACTCCCATGGAGTAGGTTACCTTTATATAAATAGGAAATTCCCATTTCCCTAAGTCAAGAGGATTTTCATCATAGTGTGTATTTCCTGTAGACATCTTTCCTTACATCCCCTCTTGTAAACCAAGGGCTTCCTACACGGCCCCGTTAGGATGTCTTCTCAAGCTCCTATGGCTTCATGGATGCACCTAGGCTTACTAGGTCTGCACAGGTAAACATCCTGGCAAGAGCTGTAGTTGTTCTTCTTTCTACTTTCTATGGTGGGAGGGAGTAGGAGGAGACCTTAAAAGAGTGAGGATCTAAAGTCTTCAAAGTCCTTTTGGAAGCTGCAAGAGTATAAGAATGGGCCAAGGCTCTCTCAGAGGAAAATTCCTGAATGTTATTTCCATTGGTGTATTTCTTGCCATAGCACTAGGGTTATTCTCTTAAAGCCATTGATTCTACGAAGAAGGCCATTGACACTATGAATCAATGTGTGGAGAAGGGCCTCATTTCAAGGGCATTTCCTCTTTCCTACATTCTGCCCTTGAGATTAGGACACTTCTTTTCACACTGACTCGGCTGGCCCTCTTTGGAATGTCTATGTGTCATTTACTTCAGTGTATGGAGACTTTGGGGAACCAAGGTGATGTAGAAAAGTTTCCTGCCTAATCTACCTCAGTTCTTACTTGTGGGAAAGTGACCTCACTCTAGCACTAGTTCTAGGGTTACTTTCTTTTCTTTTTTAGAGAGAGTGAGTGGGGGAAAGGGGCAGAGGAAGAGAGAGAATGGAACCTGATGCTGGGCTTGATCCCATGACCCTGGAATCATGACCTGCCTGAAATCAAGTCAGACACTCAAAAAACTGAGCCACCCAGGTGCCCTTTGGATTATTTTCTTTACTGGGCTCCATGTCTGCTCCTTAGGTCCAGGTTTAAACAATTTTCTTTTTCATTCTTTTATTAAAAATTTGTTTTGAGAGAGAGAGCATGAGCAGGTTAGGGGCAGAGAGAGAGGGAGAGAGAGAATCCTAAGCAGGTTCTGTTCTGACAGCATGGGGCTCGAACCCATGAACTGTGCCAAAATCAAATGCCAGACGCTTAACTGACTGAGCCATTCAGGAGCCCCAAAACAATTTTCTTTAAAGCCACCTACACAAGGCTGGGAAATGTTCCCCTACACACTCTCCTCCCCTCTCCAAGCTCCCACACCCAGACACAGAAATGTTTAATAACTAATCATCCTCCTTTCTCATCCTTCAACCATCATATAGGAATGTATCAAGCTTCAGCCAACCTTGGTAATTGGCCCAAACCTGTTACTCACTTTGGACCTCACCTTTGACCTTTGGAAAGTTAAATAGTCAAACGTTTATTTCAACATTATTCTTGGCATCTCTCAACTTGGTTGTGCTCAAAGTCATGTGAAGGAATGGGTGACTGTCAAACCTAATCAGTTAAATCATCAGTGATGAGAACAATCAAGTCATTTGGATTCATTGTTAATATCTGAATCACTTTCAATTATTATTGGGCATTCTAGATGTAACTTAGAGTGAAATTTTCCTTATGAACTTTTTTAAGTATTGAAATTCCATCAGTCAGTAGACGTATAAATGCACATTTATTATTTTAAGAAAAATGCTGTAAGAATTAATGATTGTAAAGGTTTATATTATATGTAAAACAATGAAGAATTTTCATGTAGAAGAGGAAAATCAGTTACAGTTAATATATGATAAGAGATAGTAGGGGCGCCTGGGTGGCTTAGTCAGTTAAGCGTCCGGGTTCAGCTCAGGTCATGATCTCATGTCCGTGGGTTCTTGCTGACAGCTCAGAGCCCGGAACCTGCTTTGGATTTTGTGTCTCCCTCTCTCTCTGCCCCTTTCCTGCTGATAATCTGACTCTATCACTCAAAAATAAATAAAACATTAAAAAAAAAGAGAGAGATAGTGTATTAGCTGGGCAACTTTAAGAAGAACCTCGTATACTTTTTGAGCCAAAGTATTTATAACAATTTAATAAATAGTATAAGTACTATTCAATTAAAAAAATAGTATAAAACAGAACAGAAGTTCAATTATATCATAATTCTATCTAAGATTCCATTATATCACAATCTTTCTATAATTGATTGGTATATTGGCATTTATCATGTTAAATAAAATAATTCTTAAGAACTATATATTCAGGAGGATTTTTTTATTGAGGTGTAATTTACATACAGTTGATGATACAAATCTTAATTGTACAGCTCAGTGGGTTTTCACAAAGTAAACATATCCAGACCAAGAAAGAACATTTCCGGCTTACCTCTTACCCCTTCCCAGTTAGTATTCCCCAAGATACCACTATTCTGAACTCCACCACCACAGATTACTTTTCAATTATGCTTGATTTTTAGTTACTTAGTACTATTTAGGTCATGAATCTTTTTAGAAAAAGTTTTATCTGGAAATTCTTCTCATTTTGAGAGGATGTATTAAAAGCATCATTATAGCCACTTCAACATTTTGTGAGGAGGATGTGTTCAAAACCATAATATCCATAAGAAAAACATCAGTATATATAATCTATACTTATATGAATATATAAAGAATTGTGGAAAAAATAATTAAGGGAAAAAAATCAATATCCCTAGGTATCTTGCTTTTCTATGCACCTCATTGAAACTATTTAAAGTGATAAATGTATGGGGTGTCTGAGTGACTCAGTTGGTTGAGCATCTGGCTTTGGCTCAGGTCATGATCTAACAGTTTGGTTCATGATCTCACAGTTTGGCTCACGGTGAGTTCAAGCCCCTCATCTGGCTCACTGCTCTCAGCACAGAATCTGCTTTGTATCCTCTGTCCCTCTCTCTCTGCTCCTCCCCCACTTGTGCACTCTCTCCCTCAAAAATAAATAATGTTAAAAAATAAAGTGATAAATGTGAAGTATAACGACCATAGGATATATAGATTTACACTTAGTTGTTTGGAATTTGGCCACAATGTGTATTTAGTGCACCTCTACTTCCAAGACTCAGCAATGTATTGCCCCACACTCTGCTTGAATTGTTCAATATTCTGCTCTTTTGACCATCTCCTCCCTACCGTCTACCCTCCTCCTCTCCAACCACCAGCCTACCCAGCAGGACTCTGCAGACTTGTCCTCTAGCTACTCATGAACATCACTCTAGCAGATGAAAGCCCTCAAGGAAAGTTGAGTGGGGTATTTGCCTTCATTGGCATGGTTGCCAAGGTGGATTTGGTTGGACAACTATCTGCTACTACTAGTGATCATTATTAAATGCCTACCAGGGCTGAGAACTGCTTAAGGCATCATAACTATCATTTCTAAATCTTCCTGCAATCCTGTTGGGTAGGTGTTATTACTCCCATTTTGCTGTGTGGAAGCACAGCTGCAGAGTGGTTCGGTTGTTTGCTCGAGGTCACTTGGCCAGGAATACTTGGCCAATCAAGATTTACACCCAATTTTATCTGGCTCCAAATCTGACTCTGACTCTGGTAAGGAGTAAAGGCGCACTGATAGTGGCGGGGAGGGACAGGTAGGGGACAGACTTCCCAGCTGGGGAGGGAAGGTCTAACAAGGTAACTGGGCATTGAAGTAGGGGGTGTGTGGGCATAGTGCAGTTTGTTTGGGACTGAAACAAAGAGAGAAAGTGCTGGTGATGGTTAGGGCTGCGGGCAAACGGGGGGGGGGGGGGGGGGGGGGGGGGGGGGGGGGGGGGGGGGGGGGGGGGGGGGGGGGGGGTTGGGCACTATCAGAGCCAGTGGAAAGCCACAACTCCTCCAATTCTCCTCACTAGAGAGGGAGACATGGCGTCTACACCCTGGGGGGACAAGGAGATGGCATTTCCACATCTCAAGCTCTCCTGCCTGGGCAGGGTGCCAGGGAAGCACTGAGGCAGGAGAGATCATTATCAGAGGAAGGAAGCTCTGGCAGCTCCCACCAGCCTGTTTGTGACCAGCCAGGCTCTGGGCCACGGAAGTCCCTTGAGGTCAAGGGAAATGTGATCCTGGAGCAGGGGGATGAAGCTGGGACACTCCCCTGACCCTAAGCCTTCAGGCTAAAGGGATCTAGCCACAGACAAGCCTGGGGGCTGGGTTGGAAGAACAGTGGGCTGGAGAAGGGGGAGCCCAGTTAGAGAGGCAGAGAGAGAATTGATTAAGATCCCAGGAGCACCTCATAAACAGCTCTTGGCTAAAGAGGTAGCGGCCTTTATTGCAGCCAGCACAGGATAACTGGCTCTTCAGAGCTCTCGGGGTACATGGGTGAACTCTTACCTCGTTCTCTTGTTCCTGCAGAGGTCTCTCCTTTTTTGCACAATGGTCAAGTATAAAGTGCACTGTATTTAGAATAAGGAGTCCTAAGTGCAAGTCCAGGTTCTGCTACTAACCAATTTGACAAGCTCTTTAATGAATTACTTTCTGAAATCTCAATTTCCTCCCCTAGAGAAGGCAAGGAATCCCTCTCAAGTCTATCTCATAAGGAACTCATGAGGCTACACCATGAAAAGCCTAAAATGCTATATAAATATGAAGTGGTACTTTGTTTTCTTTCTTGCCAGCTGCTTCTCTGCACATAGGCCATGTCACTACCACATTAGCTGGGCAAGAGTCTAGTTTAAAAACAGAAACAGTTCTGTCCACAAATCCCATATCCTCCTTATCCCTTTATTTCCTCCTCTTGTCATGCTGCCATGAAAAGAGGGGCAGGAGAGAGAGATGTACAAGCATCTCCCATACTCCTAGCTTGTTCAGCCCCTCTCTTGAGGGTAATCTTCTGGGAAAACAGCAACAAAAAGATGAAAGAGCTTAGCCCACCAACCTGTCTACTTCAGCTTACCCTCAATCTCTCTGAAGAGCGAGGACGGGCCCTAACAGAGGAGAGGAAAAGAACCTTTTGGGCATATGAGGAGTAGGACAGAGGGGTGTCTGGGTGGCTCAGTCAGTTGAACACCCAACTTTGGCTCAGGTCATGATCTCACGGTTCGTGAGTTTGAGCCCTGCATTGGGCTCGCCTCTGTCCATGCTGAGCCCACTTCCGATCCTCTGTCCCCCTTTCTCTTTCTGCCCCTCCCCCTCACTGTCTCTCTCTCTCTCTCAAAAAAAAAAAAAAAAGAGTTGCACAGAGGTCTGGAGAGGGAATTAAGGCACAGTCCAAGAGGGAGAAAGGCTGAAAACCTAAAGGACTGTCTCCTGGTATGCCCAGATCGCAATATCCCCAGAGACCAGAGACCACCAGGGAGACAGCATGTAAAAGCAAAGGGCATTTTATTTGGGCTTAAGCTCGGGCTCACAGACTTCACCAGCGCAGTGGATCCGTGCTGAGAGCCCCGAACAAGGGCTGAGCAGGGTGTTTATGGGGTTTGGGAAGGGGGAGTTACAGGAAATTGTGACACAGGTACAGGGATCCAATCATTATCGCATAACAGCATTGGCAACAACTTTACCCATACACATTGTCCAGAGTGCTCGTTACTTTTGGTGGGACCCAATCACAACATTTAAAGTATCTTTGAAGTTAACCAATTAGAGAGCAGACCCAGGGCTTCATCTGGCGACTAATGGGGTTAATTTTAGCATTAGGCAACCAGAGTACTATCTTTAATCCTCATCTACAGACCTCACCCTTACGAATGTGGAAAGTGGTAGCCAGCCTTTCCTGACTGCGTGTTACAAGGGTGGTCTCTCCTGCCTTGAGCAATGTGTAACTGCCTGATAGTTTCCGGGAAACTGGGCCTTCTAGTTTAGAGGGGAAACTTAAAGCCTGTCATGGAGTCACTTTGGTTCAGACCTGTGTCCTTTCACTCCATGTGCACAGGGACCAGCTTGAATTTCCCAGAGTCTCCTGGCTGGCGAGGATCACAGGCTACAATGTAAGAAACCACCGCTTTCTTCTCTTTGTACTTGCAATTTGGGTACTTCTTCGAGGTGAGCTTACATGTGCTCAGAGATACAGGCTTTCGGCTCTTGTGGCAGTTTTTACGGCCGTTCTTGCAGGCTATGGCGGGGGTCTGACAGGTGGCGGCCACACTGGAGAAGGATACGTGCAGGAAGGTGTTGAAGTCTTTGCAGTGTTTTGTGTATTTGTTGACGTTGCCCATCGCGGTGTTGCATCCCTGGGGCTTGGGCTGCACATGCTGAGTTTCAAACCACTGAGCTGCAGTCATGTTGCTGGGCTTGGCGCTGACTGGGACCTCAGCCAGCCACAGCCCCAGCAACAGGAACAGGAGCAGAGGGTGGAATCCTCCTCTGGCTGCTGCCATTTTTCTTAGGGGAACAGTCAGGATGGAGGGCTGGGGTTGCTGAGGACAGAGAGTAGGAGGTGAGAAATTCGTCTATCTCATCACCATTACCTTCCCCTACTGCCTCCTTCAGTCCTCTCCCGGGGTCTCATCCCTTCTTCCCTGTTCTGGGTGCCCTCCTCACCCACTGTGTCCCCATCCCCATCACCTATATCTTGTCTTCCCTCATTCTGTCCTACTACTCTTTGTTCTATTTCCTCTCTCTCAAGCCCCATCCACTTTGTGCCCTTATCCATTGGCTCTGTGTCTCATCTACTCCATGAGACTCCCTGGTCCCCGTGTCCCCACTCTGTGTCTCCACCCTGGCATCACTCTCCTCTCTCCCCTGTGTGTGTCCTTTTCCCCTCCTCCTTCGTCTATCTCATCCCTCACCTGCATCAGAGTCTGTTCCTTCTCTGTCCTCTCTCCTCACCCAGGTCCCTCCACAGGTCTCACCTCCTCACTGAGTCCTTGTGCTTCTGCAGCTCCTGCTTAGCAGACTGAGGCTGCCCCTACCTGCCACTGGCCTCAGATCACTTGCCTTTTAACTTCTTAAGAGCTGGCCTGAGCTACGCTGCATCTACTTGGGGGCGGGCTGGAGAGCCATCTGGATTAGAAAATGCCTTTCCACCTACAAGTCCCAAATAAGCGGATACTTATGGAGCGAGTGTACCCGCCTAGACAGGTTCAGCAATGAGGAAGCTTCAATCCTCATGCTCAAAGAATAGATTTGGTTCCCAGCCACATAGTTTTCATGACTGTAATAAAGCACCTGACCTAGGTGTCAACCACAGTGAATTTCAGGAGAGTTACCATTTATCCCCATAGACACTTTTGGTTCATGGATTCTGGGAAGAGCCAGTCCCTGCGGTGGCAAGGATAGCTTTCTCTCTGGCCTGAGAAGATGCAGAGAGAACAGCCTAGAATATTGCTTTCTATGATTTTTGTCGTCAGGACTTCCTGCTTATTTTTTGGAGGAGATGGAGGAGATGGAAGTGAATGACTCAGCAGAGTCATGATGCCCAGCACCACCCCGACTCAGCTCTTCCGTGGTGATTCACTCCTCAGGGCCCCTCAATGGCAGGTGCTGAGCAGGCCACCCAGCTTTACCTGGAGAAGGCCCCCAACACCATTCGTCCTTCACTCTTTCTCTCCTTACTTTATTAACATTTGTAAAACATTATCCAAATGTGAAAACGCTGTTGGTGGTGATGGTTGCCTCCTTCTGCCTTTGGCCTTGATCCTGCAGACCTGTTCCTTGTGGTAGTTCTAGCTGTGGAGAGCCTCAGGTGGAACTGGTCTAGGGCTTTAAGTGAGCTTGGCATGGGGCACTCAGGAGAACCGAGCCACTGAGGAATAGAAGCATCCCCATCTGTGGGTGGGAAGGCCCGGGACACTGAGATGCGCAGCAGTTCTGCTGTCAGGATTCACCTGTAAGTAGTAGCTGATCTCAGAACACTGAGTTCATGTTCATCCACGCAGTAAACAAATATTTATTGAGTGTTATGGCCGAGGTGCATAGATCAGTGAATAAGAGAGACAAAAATCCCTAACTTTGGTGGATCTTACATTCCACTGGGAGAAAGATAGTAAAAAAAATACATAAACATACACTTTGCTTGAAGTGATAATTGCTAAAGAAAAAAGGTAGAATAAGAGGGAGGTTGGTAGGCAGTGATTTTTTTTCTTTTTAAATATTTAAAAATAAGTAAACTTATTTTAAATATTTAAATAATTTAAATCCAAGTTAGTTAACATATAGTGTTATAATGATTTCAGGAATAGAATTTAGTGATTCATCACCTAATATAACACCCAGTGCTCATCCTAGCTGAGTGCCCTCCTTAATGCCCATCACCCATTTAGCCCATCCCCCACCCTCCTCTCCTCCAGCAACCCTCAGTTTGTTCTCTGTTAAGAGTCTCTTATTGGGGTGCCTGGGTGGCTCAGTCAGTTAAGGGTTCCACTTCAGCTCAGGTCATGATCCCACAGCTCAGGTCATGATCTCACAGTTTGTGGGTTCGAGCCCCATGTCAGGCTCTATGCTGACCGCTTGCTCAGAGCCTGGAGCCTGATTCGGATTCTGTGTCTCCTTCTCTCTGCCCCTCCCTGGCTCATAATCTGTCTCACTCTGTTTCTCAAAAATGAATAAATAAATAAATATTTTTTAAAAAGGAGTCTCTTATAGTTCGTCTCCCTCTGTTTTTTTTTAAATTTTTATTTATTTTTGGGAGAGACAGAGATGGTGTGAGCGGGGTAGGAGCAGAGAGAGAGGGAGAGAGAGAAAATCCCAAGCAGGCTCCACGCTGCCACCACAGAGCCTGAGGTGGGGCTTGAACTTGCAAAACTGTGAAATGATGACCTGGGCCAAAACCAAAGGTCAGTCACCTAACTGACTGAGCCACCAAGGCACCCCTCCCTCTCTGTTTTTATCTTATGTTTGCTTCCCTTCCTCTTTGTTTATCTGTTTTTTTTTCTTAAATTCCACATGAGTGAAATTAGATGTTTGTCTTTCTCTGACTAAACTGTCTTATTTCACTTAGCATAATACAGTTTAGTTTCATCCACACTGTTGCAAATAGTAAGCTTTCATTCTTTTTGATCACCAAGTAATATTCCATTGTGTATATATCTTTATCCATTCATCTGTTGATGCACATTTGGGCTCTTTCCACATTTTGGCTATTGTTGGGTGTATAGCTCAGTGGTACAGCATTTGACAGCATACTTTGGCTACTGTTGATAGCGCTGCTATGAACATTTGGGTGCATGTGCCCCTTTGAATCAGCACTTTTTATCATTTGAATAAATACCTAGTAGTGAAATTGCTGGGTCATAGGGTAGTTCTATTTTTAACTTTTTGAGGAACCTCCATACTGTTTTCCACAGTGGCTGTACCAGTTTGCATTCCCACCGGCAGTGCAAAAGGGTTCCCCTTTCTCTGCATCTTTGTCAACATCAGTTGTTGCCCGAGTTGTTAATGTTAGCCATTCTGACAGGTGTGAGGTGGTGTCTGATAAGGGTTTTGATTTGTGTTTCCCTGATGATGAGTGATGTCGAGCCTTTTTTTCATGTGTCTGTTAGCCATTTGCATGTCTTCCTTAAAAAAAGAATGTCTACTCATGTCTTTTGATTAGGCAGTGATTTTAAATAGGGACATTAAGGTAGGTGACGCTGGGACAAAGACCTGAAGATGAGAAATTGAATTTGCGCTTATGTGGGGAACAGTGGTCCATATAGAACAGCGCTGCAAAGGCCCTTAAGCAGACAGATGCCTGGGAGGTCAGCATGGCAGGAGCAGGTGACGGATGATGGGGTCAGAGAGGGATCACCAGCCAGATCATGGAAAGCCTGAGACCAGTAAAGGATTGTGACTTCTACTCTGCACATACTGGGGAGGCCTGGGGTGGGGGTGGGAGGTGTTCTAAGCAGAGCAAGTGAAAGGCCCTTGTGTAGATTATAACTGTAGCAAAGCCGTGTGAACAGTCTTGATTGTAAAGTTTGTGTTCTGGTCTAGAAGTCAGAACTTCGAGTCTGGAAGAGGAGCTTTTTGTTTTGAGGCCAGAAGAACGTGATTTTAGTAGATGGAGTGCCCCGTTGAGGGTCAGGATGATTTTTGGAAGAAAAAGTGGTGTTGGAGGTGGGGAAGCACCACTAGATGGCGATAGAGAACCGGGAGCAAGTTCACACAGGCCTCTGGCCCCTGCGCTCTGCCCTCAGCAAGGCCTTGGCTGTGGGAACTGTATTCACTGCTTTGTTAAGGTGCCTGAATCTTTGCAGTTTGAACTTCTGGATAGAGAATTATGCCTCTGCTGCTGTAGAAATGCAAATGTTTGGAAATAAAATCCAAGGTTTAAAGCAGACTGTGGACAGAATGTGGATCAGCACAGGCCTGTTCAGCCCTGGCCCGGAGGCAGGGGGTGGGGACGTTAGAGGAGGCAGGAAGGGGGGGCCGGGGGAGGCCAGAACTCATTTGAATTCCTAGCCAGGACTCCTCACTTCTCATTATTCTAGAGTGAGATGTTTCCAAACCACGACTTGCACTGCCCTGTGCTCTTGTGTTTTCCTGTCATTGTAATTATCCTAGTTTGCTCTTCAAATCCATTATGCTGGCTTCTCCAGAAGACCACCTTAGTGCTGTGTGAAAGTCAAACACAGTCAGACTGTGTCTCAGGCCGAAGGGCAGAGAGAGTAAAGGTTGAAACCACCATCTGCACAATTCAAGTTGAAACCCCTACTTTGCCTCAATTATTTGGAGAAGGCAGGTGATTTTGTTTCTTTTCCCAAACTATCCAGCTTCCAAGATCTCCTTCACTTTGCAGTCAGTGGGATAATTTTGCCAGTTCTCTTCCACCACATGTAAGGGGCAAAAGAAAAAGATGGAGGGAGGCAGACAAGATTAGGGAGAATAAAAGCCGTCAGGCATCAGGCCAAGGACTGATCTGAGAGTCTGGCAGAAGGGAAAAGAGAAAAATTAGAAAGGGGTGAGCAAAAAGACAAAATGGTGGGAAAAGATGGGAGAGAAGAAAGCCCCTCACACAAACAGCCTCACCCCAGGGGTATCAGGTAGCTACCCTCTGCTTTCTCATTCTATCGCCAGTCACTGCTCCAGGCCCAACCACTCCCAGGCCAATGTCATGCTGTGTGTGTGTGCTTGTGTGTGTGTGTGTGTGTGTGTGTGTGTGTGTGTGTGTGTTTAAAGTCACTAGGGCGGGTGCTGTGAAAATCCCAGCAGTGCCAGGTGGACTTCTGCCTGTCTTCCCCACAGGACAACAGCTGCCGCTTCCTCTCACTTGCACTGAGAGGGGGTGAGGGGAGCTGGCTGGGAGGAGGGCCGGGCCTGGATTGCTGCCCACCCTTTAGAGTCCGGCCTCTCCCCCTTCTGGAGTTCCACACAGCCTCTGGATACCGATGGAAAGCCCATGAGAGTTTCCCTACAAGCAGGAGCAGATCCAAGTTCTGTTATCCTAATTTTGTTTCTCCTATAGGATAAATAAAGGTAATGGGCTCATTTCTGTAGACAGGGAAAGTGAAACAAACAGCAAGTTAGGGTCAGATGTGGGACTTGCTTTGGGTCTTTGAATTCTCATGACCTTTCCTGGAACAGCTGTGGGCCTAGAGGAGGCACGGTACTGATAGAAGGTTGGAATCCTTGTAGCTCCCAAACCAATGCCTTTAGATGAGCCGGGATGTGGGAGAGGGAGACCTGCTTTGGGGCTGAGAGGCCTCTTTAGGTCACGCTATCTCGGAAGCTACTGTCAGTTCCCACTTTATCTGCAGAATAAGATTCAAATTCCTTAGCCTGATATTCAAGGCCTGCCACAGTTTGGCAAACCTGTTTTTTGAACTTTGTCTCTGACTTCTCTTCCACCGAGTGCCTCAATTCTAGCCAAGCTGGTTTTGTCTATTTTCTTAAACACACCTTTCATAATCTTCTTTATCTCAGTTTAACTCTTAACTGTTCCTTAAGATCTGTCCCAAGATCCCAAGATGACCCTCTCCTCACACAGAAAATTTTTTTCTAATCTTCCCAATTCAGAGGGATCTTATTTTATCTCTAAATTCCTACAGTTAGGGGCACCTGGGTGGTTCAGTTGGTTGAACTTCCGACTTGGGCTCAGGTCATGATCTCACAGTTTCGTGAGTTTGAGCCTTGCATCAGGCTCTGCACTGAGTGTGGAGCCTGCTTCGGATCCTGTCTCCCTCTCTCTCTGCCCGTCCCCCACACACTCTCTCAAAAATAAATAAGTAAACATTTAAAAATAAATTCCTACAGTTCCTGTCTTCAAGATGTGTAATTTTCTGCCTTAAACCATTGGTTATTTCTTCATATGTATTTATCATTTTCCTCCAATTTAGACTATCAATCTCTGGAAGACAAGGACTGTTATACTTCTTTTGTACTTCTCATGGGGTATAGCTTAGCATCTCGCATATAAGTGATCTTAACTGATTCAATTTCTGGGTTAGAAGGCATTCATTCTGCCTTTGGATGACCCCAGTCGTGGGTGGGAGCCCTGCAATCTGCAGCACAGGTTGGCAGATGGAAGAACTGACAAGGGCAGTTCCTGGACTTCACCCCTGGGGTTGAGGGGAAGTAATGACAAGAAGGTTGAGGTGCATGAAGCGATCCCTTTGGGTTCAAGGACAACTCAAGAAGTGTCCATGACCCGGTCTGCTTGTTGGAGGAATTTGGGTTGGACAGGGCAAACAGTGACACTACTGAGATTATGGTAAGCTCCCTCCAGGCAAAATCTTGGGGTTCCCCTCAATCCCAGGGAGTCACCACTGCACCTGCCACTCTAGCCAGCTGTTTAGAAATGCTTACCACTAAGGAGGGGAGGTGGGAGACAATGTCTAGAAGACTACAGTAGAGAGTCACCTTGACAGGAAAAATGACTCAAAGTTGTTTCAGTGATGAACTCTCAGTGCCCCTTTTGCTGACACAAAAACCCAGCACCACAAAAAGCAAAATCTAACAAAAACATTTCCAAGGTCTGCCTATTTGTTGACCCTTTTCAATATATGAGGTATAAGTAATTCTGCCTTGTTAGAAAATCTGGTTCACTCATTAGGCCAGGATTTCCTTTTCTATTTTTTTAAGTTTATCTTATTTCTTTTAGTAATCTTTATACCCAACGTGGGTCTTGAACTCACAACCCCAAGAACAAGAGTTGCATGCTCTTCTGACTGAGCCAGCAGGTGCCCCAGACAAGGATTTCTCAACCTCAGCACTATTTACATTTTAGTCTAGACAATTCTTTGTTGTGGGAGCTGTCTTGTGCAACGTTGGATGTTTAGCGGCATCCCCTGGCCTCTTCCCACTAGTTGCCGGCAGCCCCTCCCAGTTGTGATGACCAAACATGTCCCCCAAAATGACCAAATTGCTCCACCCCCACTGAAAACTACTAAATTAGACATATGACCTTGAGCAAACTACGGTCTCTCTCTCAAGCTTAGTTTCTTCATCTCTAGGGTAATTCTTGTGGATGTAAAGCCCAGGGTATTGAGGCAATGAATTCCACGAGTCTCAGGCTGAGGGAGCAGATGGAGAAGCAGGGCTATGGATCAGCACCTCGAGGACAGGATTTTAAAGACTGGGCCAC
This sequence comes from Suricata suricatta, assembly GCF_006229205.1. NCBI lineage: Eukaryota > Metazoa > Chordata > Mammalia > Carnivora > Herpestidae > Suricata > Suricata suricatta. Next base: position 71,839,379 of record NC_043708.1, read on the forward strand.
TAGGACTTCAGTCTGGAAGCCGAAGGCCCATCATACATTGAGCTCCGTTCGGAGGCCTTTGTAACATATGCTCATACAGGTGTCTTTCCTCCTGCATTACAAATGTAATCTGGGCTGGAGCTGTTTTATTTACCTTGTATCGCCCCCAACATGTGTCATAGTGCTGGAGGTGGAGAGCATGTGGTGTCCAGGAAAAAGGAGAGCCTGAGGAGGGAAAGAGGTAGGGATGGAAGGGACAGGTTCAGGAACAGTCTTACATAAGACTGTCAGGGCTGCGGGACTGATGGACTCATGCTCATGTTAAGCACTCGCCGTGTGCCAGGAACTGAGCTAAAAGCTCTTGATATACATCTTAATGAATTTTAATACTGCCACGAGTTATATAAAATATTACCCCTATTAATAGATGAAGAAATTGACACTAATAGTGTTTTAGCAAACTGAGATTGGTGATACACAGACTAAAGCAGCAAAGCGAGATTCAGCCAGGATTTCTGGTCTGTTTTACTCAAAAGCCTTGCTCTTAACAACCTTGCAACCACAGATGTGGGGTGGGGGGGTTTGCTGTCTAAGATCACATGTAACTGAGGAAACAGAAAACACAAGAGGAGAAGCAAGTTGTGGGGAGGATGGGTTCAGTTTTGTACTTTAGTTCACACTGTCGGAAAAGCAAGGTTAGGGGGAACATTAACAAGTGATGCCAGTACCCTGATGGCTCCAGTACTGGGCACCACCCCCAAACTACATGTTGGCCTTGGGACACTCAGGGGTCTGTGTATCCCATTCTTCCTCCTAGGAGCCCCACAACTCGGATGACACCCTGCAGGGAGGCAAGGCTGAGAGGCATGTGGAAGTCAAGGAAGGTGGCTGGCAGGCTCTAGAGAGCTAACTCTGGTTCTGAAGAAGGGGCAGGTACTGACAAAAAGAGGAGTCCGGCCCTTTCCCAACATGACAGACTAAAGTGAGAGTCTGATTCTCGGGACTGAGTGACCCACACTTCTTCAAGTCCGGGCTATGCTGTGTAACCCAACCTGACAAGCCTGGGGCTTCAGGGTCACGTGCTTAGGTTTCCAGGAGGGCTCTGGCTCGGACAGGGCCCAAAGTTACATGTGAGGGAGTTGGTGTGACAGTGTAATTGTGACCCGTGGGAAGGTAATGATGGGGACTGTGGGGGTCCACAATGAGGTTTCTGATTCTCAACCCAGCATTTTCGGTGGAGTGGGTGGTGTGGCCTCCGGGGCAACAGTGAGTGGGATGACTAGCAGACCCTCTCTTCTCTGAGGGTCAGGAATAAGCAGCACCTTGTTCCTCAGAACATGACAGTGTTTTCCTTCTCTCCTTTCTGCAGGAGTGGGTCTACGGATCAGAGAAAACATCTAAGAAAGCCCAAGAACATAGCCTTTTGGCAAGCAGCTGGAACTAAGTGTTCTGATAACAGCAGAAAGGAGGAGACCAGACAGCAATGTCCCTATCTTCCCACCCACTCAACCCCCTCAGTACAAGGACTCTTCAAACTCAGGGGACGTGCCCTCCTCCCAGACTGGTCTTTATCCAGAAAGTTTTCTGGCCTCTTCTCCCCTTTGGGCTGTCTTTGGCCGTGGGCAAGAATAATTCCACCTCCTGCCCTTTCTCCAGAGCAGTCACAGAACTGTGCTTCAGCCTGTTCTTTCTGTCCCCTTTGGATTTTTTTTCCTGGAAAGATTGACCAGAGCCAGGGATAACTGAGAAGAGTTGCTCACCCAAGGATCAGTTGGACCTCTTCTTCTGTAAGTGTTACAGCTCATGGACTGGCTGAGGCTGAGACCCTGAGATGGACTAAGGGAGTGGGGGGAGTGACTAACATAAGGTGGGCAACCAACCAGTGTCTCCTCTCTCTGGGGCATGAGGACTTGGGATGGGTGATCTCTGAAGTACAGTTCAGCTCTTAGGGGATAGGGGAAGGCACACAGGGAAGGCTGTGGGGAGGCTGGAGGCTGGGGGAAGGGGCGGACAGCCACTCTAGGCCCATCTCTGCCTCCAACCATCTTAACTCTACCAGCAGGAGGAATGGCACCAGCTGTGGTGTGGCTCTTGTTTCTTCAGCTTGCTCTATGGCCAACTCTGGTTGTGGACATCAAGATGTCGACTGCTATCAAGGACTTCCGCATGTTACACATTGACTATCCCAGGGTGCACTACCCACTGGGTTTCCAGGGCTATTGTAATGGTATCATGGCCTACGTGCGGGGCAGAAAGCAGAGCTGGTATTGCCCCCAAATCCATTATCTGGTGCATGCCCCTTGGAAGGAAGTCCAGAAGTTCTGCAAGAACAGTGAGAGTTTCTGTGAGAATTACAATGAATACTGTACACTCACAGAGAACCCCTACCCCATCACAACCTGCTCTCTGGACTCTAATCAGCCACCCACGAGCTGCCACTACCAGACCACCCTAAGCAACCAAAGGCTCTACCTGCTCTGTTCCAGAAAGCGTGATGCTGAACCAATAGATATCATTGGGCTTGGCTAGGAAAGGGAGGCTTTCAATCTGAACCGCAGCCTACTGCCACCACACAACAGCCTATTCCCATTCTCAAACCTCTGATCCCTGATACAAGGCTTCCTCCCTGACTTCAAAAGCAGGCAGGGTCCCCTCCAAGGAGACCAGGGAGGTAAAACAAATGTCCAGAGCTTCTGTCACCAAGCAAAGTCACACTGCCTTGTTGTTTCTTTCCGACTTGTTTACCTCCTCTCTTCCCTCATCATCTTCCCTCTCCCACAGACAGTCTTACCCACCCAAGAAGCTGACTGTGTCCATTTGGCAGTGACTGTCCGTCCACTGGGCCAGATCCTGAATCCTGGATGGAGGCCCAGAGCCTCAGCTCACACCATGGCAACAGGCACCCAGCTCCATATCTCAACTCCCCATCCCCATTGCCATTCTCTCCTCAGCTGTCCTCATCTTCCTTATGATTCTCTCCACTCACTCACCTATGTGGTAGGTATTGCTGGTTATAGGGTCCTCCCTTGAGACCCTTAGGCTCTTTCTAGCCTCACTATCCAGAATTCCCCTCATTTCTCAGTCTGTTCTTCTCTACTAAATCATTACTCTTCTCTCCATGTCACCTGCTCTTTCTTTTCTCCTTCTAACACAGAGCCCAGGGTAGTCTCTCCCCGTTACTCCCTCCCTTTAGTCTCCCTGTTTTCCTCTCTCCGACTTCTTTTCCTTCCATTCTTCTCACTGTGACTCACTGGAGTTTAAAATTATCATCTCTGAACTGTTACTCCCAAGATGACTGCATCCCTTTCCTTCCCAAAACTCCTCCTGACAACTAGCTACCCCCACCCCCAAACTCCAGATCCGCCACTGACAAGACAGATGTGAGGTGAGCCTACCTGTGGTCACAGAAGGTTTTATAACCACTGGATGAAACTGGGTGAAGAGTATGTGGGACCTCTCTGTACTATTTTTGCATTTTCCTGTGAATCTATAATCATTTCAAAATAAAAATATAAAAATACATCTGAAGCCATTCTGATTTCATTCCTTTTTCCTCAGCACACCAGCACTCCTACTCTGAGAGTCCTGGAGGCCACCTACCTCTGGGCATCCTCCTGGGCTACCCTTAGCCGTCAGTGGGGTCTTCTGTTCCGTGTGTGCCATGTTTCCAACAACACTTGGGCTGCAGCAAGGGAGGCAGGTGGAGGAACAAGGAAGGGTCTAGCAGGTGCTGTCTGGGTCATACTATAACCAATCAGAAATTGCTACTTCCCTTTGGGAGACAAGGAGGGTGGACACCAGGGATGTATGAGTGCCAGGAGAAAATACTTTTGCCTCCACATCTGGTTTATCTCTTATCCCCAAATATATTCCTCCATTCTGTTCTTAGAAGCAGTTGTAGAGGGAAATGCTAACTTAGGGCTGAGAGGCATGAGGCTAAGTAGAGAAAGGGTGCAGAACTCGAAACCCTGACTCCTGGGGCTTTCTCTTCTCTCTCTCTGCACCAGTGGGCCTGTCTATCCCTCTCCCTGATGGAAGACAGTGGTCAGTTGGCTGCTGCACACACAGATATTTATTGTTCCCTATGCTCCCTGGTGTGTAAGATGCCAGGTCAAGGATTAACTGACCCTTGTTGTTGAGGTTACTTCTTATTTGCTGCTCTTCTTATCATAGGTGCCAGCACCCTTGTAGCCACTCACATAGCCTGAGTTGTTGGTCGTCTCTTCCCGTCCTGCAATGCCTTTGCCTTTGCCACTCTCGTCAAAGCGCTCCTTGTGGGTACCAGTGTACTTGCTGGTGTCCGTCAGCCGGCTCACCCCACCCACTGTCGTTGCTTTCTGCAAGGCAGAGGATGATGGGTCTGATCCCTCTCTCTTCCCTTCGCTGTTCCCTGTTCTCTAAAGCTGGCTTTTGGTTCTGCTAGGACTCAGTGCTCTATTCTACTGTTGGCATGGGGCTGCTTTCTTTAGGGCCCAGATGCAGCGACGGGCAGGAACTGTGACAAGAGCCATCCAATCAAGAGGGTGGAGGAGTCTGGTGTATGGGAATTAATGGGGTGTGTGTGGAGTTTCCTGCTTCTGGAGAAGTTATTTTGACCAGACTGCAGCCAGAGGACTTCAACCCCAGACAAATATGCAAGGTCCCTCCTATTGGAAGGGCCCTATTTGAAACCTAGAGTAGAAGGAGTTTTAAATAGAGAAGAGACAGGGGGCACCTGGGTGGCTCAGTCTGTTAAGTGGCTGACATTGGCTCATGTCATGATCTCACAGTTTGTGAGTTCAAGCCTTGCACTGGACTCTGGCTGACAGCTCAGAGCCTGGAGCCTGCTTTGGATTCTGCGCCTCCCTCTCTGCCCTTCCCCTCCCCTCTCAAAAATAAATAAACATTAAAAAAATAGAGAGGGGACAAACAGGGAACAGACAGAGGGTGGGAGGCAGGAAGGTAGAGATCACATCTCATACAAGAGCAGGAAGAGAAGTGGGGATAAGATACCAAGTCCACTGCACTCAGTGTTCCCCCAGAGCCCTCTGGACATTTGGGAACAAGTGTTAATTTTACTATTAAAATAGATGTGAACCCCTCTCTCGGCCATAATCTCCTTATTTCTGAAACTACTAGATGATCTCTAAAGTCTGTTCCAATCCCAACAGTGCCCCAGAGGCTTTCTGCTTTGTCTCCCTACAGTATTACTAAGGGCAGAGGTTAGGGACATTGGAAGGGGGAGGGGAGACAGGAGCAACAGGGATTTAGGGTGGCGGAGTCAAGGGTCAGAGATGAAGAATGTCACTCACAGTAACACCAGTGGTAGCTGGATCTTTGCCTTCCACGAGTTTATAAATGTTCTCCAGAGCTTCATCTGGGTTCTTGATTTTGAATCTTTTCTGGCCTAGCTCTTTCATTGCTTCCTGAAACTGTTGAAATGTGATGGTTCGAGCATTCTTGGCCCTGGTCAGTCAGACAGACAGAAATCCAGGAACTCTGGAACATGAATTCATCACCTTCTGAGGCCCAACCCTTCCCTGACTCTGATTTGGCCTCTTGACACTGAGTGTCCTGAGGACAGGAAATAGCACAGGGCCAGGTACTGAGCAGGTGCTCCATAGTCCCATGATCATGTCCTATCACATGAACCTTTCCAGATCCCATTGCCTTGTCTGCCTTGCCACCACTGCCCCATCTCTGGCCCCTTACTTGACTTTGCTGAATACAATGTCCACATCAGTGGAGGTGACTGTCTTGCCATCCATGACGCCACAGTCTTTGCACAGCTTGGAGAAGTTCTTGTTGTTCATTTCAGTGCCACTGCTTGAAGATTCTCCAAAGACAGCAAACCGCTGGAACGTTTTCTCTGCTTCGGATGCCATGATCAGCTGGAGGTGGGGGAGGACCACAGGGTGGGAGACTTGGGGGTGAGGGAGGAGGGGAAGGGAGGACTGAGGAATAATGAAAATGGGGGTTATGACAAAATCAGAATCAACAACAGGAACAAAAATCCCTCCTCCTTGTTCTTCTCATTCCTTTTCCCCCTCACTCCCATCTCCCCCTACTGTTCCCAGCACTAGGAATACTAGCATGGATCCTATATACTGAAGAATCACCACCACCACCCACTTCCTCACCACTTTTGTGCACCTGAGAGTACCGGATGGTGTCTGCCCCTTCCCAGTCTTTGTAAGTGTGTGCAGATGTGTGGGAGCCAGCTGGCTGGGGGGACTATGTGGCATTGGGGAAACAGGGGAGGAGAGGGAATTTCTATGACCTCAGCAGTGATTATGTGACATCACCTTGGAGCTATAGTCCTAGCCTTAGGAGAGGGGTCCTTTATTTCCCCATTTTGCATTGAGCAAGTTGCCAACCTTCTGATCTTTCCAGCTGATCAAACTACAAGATCATGACCTGAGCCAAATCAGACACTTAGCTAACTGAACCACCCAGGCACCCCATCAATAGGAATTTTAAATGGCTTCCAATGTTGGGCCCAAAATGGAAAGAGCACAGGCCTTGGAGTATAACAGATCTGGGTGGGTCAAGGTGAGCGAAGTCAGGTAAGAATGTCTTAGAGTCTGAAAATCTTCTAGATAAGTTTCTCTGTAGGTCAGGAAAGTTCCTCAGGGGGTTCTTTTTGGTCTTTTCTCTGACTAGAAGGCATATAGATGGATGAACTTCAGGGATCCTAAAACAGAACAACTAGGTTGGTGACCACCCTCCTCTCCTCATCTAATCAGTCACCAATTCTCATGAATGTTGCCTTCCTTGTCAAACAAATCTTTTCTTTCCGTTCCTACTGCTCCCACACTTAGTCAAGTCCTTGTCGTCTCATATCTAGTTGATTTCTCTGGCTTCTAAAGGACCTCTCTCCTAAATGTGTGGCTTTTCCCCCACTTGTCCCATAATCCATCTTTATCAACCCCCATCAGATTAATTTTATTTTTTTGAATATTTTTAAAAGTTGATTTATTTTTGAGAGCAAGAGAGACAGAGTATGAGTGGGGGAAAGACACAGAGAAAGAGAGACACAGAATCTGAAGCAGGCTCCAGGCTCTGAGCTCTCAGCACAGAGTTCAACGTGAGATGGAACTCATGAACTTTGAGATCATGACCTGAGACGAAGTCGGATGCTTAACCAACTGAGCCATCCAGGCGCCCCACATAAGATTAATTTTCACATAACTATTTTTTATCCATTAATCCTGCCAAGAATGCTCTAAGGATCTTCAGTGCCAAGACTTTTTGCCTTTCGTTTGAGGACTTGCACACTTGGCCCACACTTTTATCAAATATCACCTACCTCTCATCAATATTATTCTTCATCTGGGTCCATAATGGCTTGAGACCTTAGCTACCTCATGGTTGAAAGAGAATAGCCTTGGAGTGGGATGAATCTGGGTGGGGATTTGAGTCCTAGATTTGTCATTTACAGCACTAGTTGGTTGGCCTTGGGCAAGTCACTAAAGCTTCTGTTTCAGAAATGTTTGAGCTGTAGTTCCTCACCTGTACCATAAAGACAGTAAAATTTACCTTATAGTATTGCGGGATATTATGTGGGAAGTACCCCGCACATAGTAGCTACTATTCAATGCTTCTAAGTAACTTGTGTAGTTCTTCCTCCAAATGTTCCCTCTTGCTCTTTCTTCGTGGATAGAACATTCCTTTCTCCCACGCAGATACTCAGTTGTTGTACTCCTCATTGGGTGGTACACTCTAGGAACAAAACTCTTTCCCTCTGAATTATGGCAAAATAATGGTTCCTACTCTGTGGGCTGTAGTCTCCTGGGAAGAGGACTCCTGATTTATTGCAAGGGACCCTGGAATTTATATGTACAGAGAGTATTGATTGTCAACTGAATAAATAGCATGCTTTACACGTGTAGGTATTACTATATACATAGGTATTAGGATTATCAGAATTCTGTACAAACTGGGGCTCATGACTGGCTTGGTGGATAGAGCATGTATGTGATTCTTGATGTTGGGGCTGTAAGTTCTTTGTAGTTTGAGCCCCACATTGAGTGCAGAGGGTACTTAAAAATAAAATCTTAAAAACAACCTTATTTAAAAGTATCGTTGAATTCATGTTTGTCTCCAGCAGGGGATATTAAGCCATCAAGTGGGAATGGAAACCTCTCATCTCCCACTGGAGAAGGGTGGGAAATGCTTGCCACAGGATTTTTTGTCTAAACAATTAATCTTCTATAGACATCATTTTTCTTAACTTCCTATCTTTATTCCTTCTCCCACCTACTCCACCAAAAGGTTCTAGAAAGAGTATGACTGCCCTTCACACTTCTTTGAATTGCATCTATACAGTGGCTGGCATACAGCAGGTTTGCAAAACTGTTACTTAACCAATAGTACAGTTTGAAGCTGCTTCTGGCCCAGGAGAAGGAGAGATTACCCTGATTGGGCTACATATAGTTGGGCTGGGACCTACCCTGACAAAGAGGAACCTTATCTTAGGGCAGAAGCAGCCTCATTTCTGCCTGCTGGAGCTGAGACCCCTAGGCCTCGGAAGCAAATAGATCCCAGTGGAAATTTCCCACCTCCTGCCCGCCCCACGCCCCTGCCTAGGCCCCTTATCAGGTTCTCCCTGAGTCATCCTGACCCAGAGACGAATTTAGATGCTGGAACCTCCAGATCCTTCCCTCCCCCACTCCAAGTAAGACTACTTTAGACGCATCAGAAATCGCTGCAGGCGGAAGCTCTAGGCATTCTTTCTTCCCCAGATGGTGAGATCTCTCCCGTCCTACACAGCTCTGTCTATGATCCTAATGCCAGAAAGCTTCTCCTTGTCCAGGAGAGTGTTAAATTGGCGTCCAGAGGGGAGAAGGGACTTAGGCGAGCTGCCAGGGTGCCCAGCCTCTGGGCCAGTTTCTGAGGGAACAGTTATGAAGAAAAAGTGGGGGGTGGGGGGGGGAGGGAAGAGAGGAAAACTTCGGTGCTCCAAATTGGGAGAAGGTAGGGGGGTCCATTAGATAGGAGGTTATTGACAGCCCGGGTTTGATCCGGACCAGTTCTCCTACTCTGGGTCACCTCCTCTCTCTTGGCCCCTCCTTCTTTCCAATAGACCCTGCCAAGTGGGGATGAAAGGGGCATTGATGTTCCTTGGATGGGAGGAGGTTGTGGGTGGTGAGGAGGGTGGTGGTGGTGGGGTGGTTCCCAGGCAGGAGGAGGGAGGGCAATTTGGGGGTCTTGGGGGGGCAGCCTGTGCTGGTGTTGCGGTTGGCAGCTCCAGTTCCATTGGCCATTGTTCCCAACTGGCCTGCAGCCCAGACCCCGAAATGGTAACTCAGGAACCAGGCTGAAGGAAATGGGATGGGAACCCTGGTGGGGTGGCGGTGGGGGTGCTGGAAGGGTGCAGGTGGAAGGGTACAGGTGGCCCCTCAGCCACCTAACTATCCCATTCCAGGTGGCCTTCCTCTAGGCGCACAGGGAGGGTGCATCTAGGGTGGGGGGGAAGACAGGGCGAGCGAGGAGTGTAGGACAGCAAACCCACCGGGGCCCGGAAAGTGACACGCAGCAGTCTCTGAGAAAACACCGCCTGGGCATTGAGAGACAGCTGGGCCGAGCTGGTCTCGCCCTCCTTTTCTGGGCCGGACTAGGAGGGGTTACCACCGAAGCCACTGGGTCTCTTGGGTTCCAGCCCGGGACACAGCGTCCTCCCCAAGCCCCTACTCCACCCGCGCAGAGTTAACTCCGCCCCCACGCCTGTTTACCCTAGAGTCAGAGCCCCTGGGGGTCCCTGGCCCCTCCTCCGTCCCCCCTTGGGGCCTTGACCCTGGAGTCCCCGTTGGCCATCCTCTCCCCCCTCTCCTGCGATCTCCCTCTATTTATAGCGGCCCCCCGCATTCCCCGCCCCCCTCTCCGCCTTGTTTTCCAACTTCTCAGGGAGCAGCCGAGAGCTGGCGTCGGGACGCAGCAGAGAGAGGAGGTATACCAGGACCCTGGGCACCCAGAAGTTGAAACTCCTGAGCCCTCCACGACCCCACCCCATCCCTGTCCGTCGGTGCTGGCACACCTGCCCCTCCCAGCAGGCGAGACCCTCGTCTCCTTGGCGGTGATCCCCGCCCCACCTCCTTCCTTAACTAAGTTCTGTGTTTACGGGCAAGAGGAGTCGATATCGTGGGGTGTCAGCACCCCGGGTTCGTCTCCCCCCTACCCGTCCTCACTATTGGGTCTGGGGGAGAAGGAAGGAACCACAGTGCGATAGGCAGATCCAGGTCAAGGTTGGGCGCGGTGTTGAGGGCGGGCGTGGGGATCCCTCGCAGGACTAAGGGATCCCTGGTATACCCCACAACCGCTCGGTTGAAGGGGGAATGTCGTGGGCAGCGCGAGCGGAGCTCAAAGACCTCCAGCAGTTTGCTTCCCTTAGGGTACCCCTCGGGCACCCAGCACAGCCCCTCCCTGAGCGGCAGACAGCCTGGGGCGGGGAAAAGCGGGGGGCGTGTTTACTGGGGGTCTGGGGCGGATCTGCCGGGAGCTGTCGGCCCGTGGGCGGGCTGGGGCGGGCCGGGGGCGGGTCTGTGGGGAGCCCGAGCCGGGCGGGCCGTAGAGTCAAAGGCAAGTGAAGGTGGAAGCGGCCGCGGCGACAGCAGGTAGGGGGAGGGGCGGGCGAGGGGCCGCAGGGCCTGGATGGCGCCAGCCAGGCGGTTGGGCGGTTTGATCCCAATCTCCCGGAGCCGACAGCACGCGGGAAGGGGCCCGCAAGGTGGGGGCGCCGCGTTGCGGCGCACAAAGGCGGAGGCTCCGAGAGCCGCAGGGCGTGTTTGGGGCGTGCGCGAGGTTGTGTCCAGGGTTCAGGGCTCTCCGCGCTGGCCGCGCGAAGGTGTCGGTCCCCACGCAGACCGGCAGTGTAGGTGCGGACGGTGCAGGTCCTATCCCTTCCCAGCTGGCGCTCGGCCCTTGCGGGTCGTCGGGGAGGCTGGGAGGAGATTGTGGGGCTGCCCTCCCTCCCCTTCTCCGCACGGGGCACCCACACCGACGCTGGTGGAGGAGAGACGCGACGGCACGAGGCTCTCTCTTTTTTTTTTTTTTTTTTTTAACGAGGCTCTTTAAATATCGTTTTTAAATGTTTAAATGGGAAACAGTCATGCTCAGTTACCCTCATCTCACTCGAGAGCTGTCAAAAATCTTGAGGATCCTCTAGTCCCCCCTTGTAGTTTGCAAATAGGAAATTGAAGCCAAGAAAAGTAACTGAGTGGGCCAAGGTCACACCCTCAGCGACAGAGCCGGGACTAGAATCCAGAGGTTCCAACACACGCCACGCTCTTTCCTCCACATCAGCACTTCCTTCTCTCCTCCCCCAGCCTGGGCTGATACCTGCACTCCGTGTTGCCTCGCAGGCCCCTCCAGCCTGTATTGATTCTAGCTGAAGCCTAGAGAAGACCTGTTCATTGGACTCGGAGTACAGATTAGGGAGGGTTGGTGACCCAGGTAGTCTATATCTTGGCTGAGGCTTTTTGTCCCTAAAAGACCCAGCATCTGTCTCCCGTGTCATTCACCTCATTGCCTTGTTTTCTCAGACCCCAGAGCCAGGAGGGGAGAGAACCCTGACCCCTGACCCCACTGCATCCAGCCAATAGGATCCCAGTAAGTGATCCCGCCCCCAGGCTGCACAGGTGTTCTGCTCCTCACCAGCTCCGCTAATGTTAAATGTATGCTAATTTATTCACAATTTATTCACACTCAGGAGAGGGAGAGTCTTGGGTGGAAGGGAAGCATTGGGTCAGTTGGACACAGGTGACCCTTGTTCTTTCCTTTTTTCCCTCACCCCCTCTTGGTCATGGTACTTGGGTCATTTTTAGCCCCTTTCCCTTTGAGCTGCTGACCTTGAGACTTAGTTGAAGGTCACAGTTAATTATGAACTCTCACTACTCTGTCCCTTAGTATCTTTGGAATACCCAGTCACTGAGCCCTGAGTTTCATCCCTATCTAACTCTGGGAATGTGGCCCCTAAATATGGCATGGGAAACCTGAGCTGCACTCCTGCCCTACCCTGGTATTTCCATCCAGGACAGGAGAGGGGGGTCTGAAGGTGGGGTGTTGAGGGGCAGCCAGTCTGAAGAGAACTGGCATCCTGAGTCCTTTGCCACAAGCCTGCCTTTCCCAGCCGCCTGGAGCTGGGGGCGGGAAAGGCTCTCTGTGTGCTCCTGCTCCTGGGGCCCTCTGCACCCTGCACTGTCCTGGGCTAAGAGAGGAAGCCATGTATACAGGGTGTGGGTGGGGTGCAGGCAACCTCCCCAGTCTTGGTGTTTCCTCATCTTGCCAGGCCACCATGGCGGAGCTGCAGGAGGTACAGATCACCGAGGAGAAGCCACTGTTGCCGGGGCAGACACCCGAAATGGCCAAGGTTAATAGAGACCCTCCAACTCCCAGGCCCAAAGTCCAGGCCTGCAGGCATTCCCCTCACCTTCTGCCTTCCCAAATCCATGATCTCATTCTAACCCACACCCCTTTTTTCTCCACCTGGACCCATGTCTCTTCCCCATACAGCACAGTGGGAGTCAGGCCTTCATCCTGTCACTGCACTAACCTTCATCCTCTCCATGTCTCTTTGTCATCTCTTTCTGTCTTTTGTCTCCGTTGCTCTCTTTGCCTACCTTTCTTTATCTGTGTCTGTCCCTCCATCTGTGATTCTACATGGCTGTGTGTCTCTATGTGTATCTGTCCGTGTGTATCTCTCCAGGAGGCTGAGTTAGCTGCCCGAATCCTCCTGGACCAGGGACAGGTAACAGCTTGGGGGCAGTACCAGGGCGGGAGGAGGGGTTCTCCTGTCTCCCAGGAGGGAGAGGGCTGCTACCTGGCTCTTTCTTCCCTCACTGCTCCCTTTCCTTCTCTACCAGTCCTTTCCCTCTAACATCTCTCCCTTTCCTTGCTTTTTCCTCCTCCTCAGAATTCCTTGGTGCTTCCCAACTTTTAGGATTTTTTTCCACCCTCAGAATCATCTTCTGCTGTTTTATTTACCTGAACCAAAGTCTTGCTGATCCTATTTCTAAATCTTTGTTCCTTTCTCCTCGCTTTGCCCCTCCCCCACCCCAACTCCCTGACTTTTGACTTTGACTTTGTGGGCATCTCCCTCTGCCTCTTTTTCCTCCTCACAGCCTGACTCCTCCCTCATGGTGACCTGTTTTTCTGCAGACTCACTCTGTGGAGACACCTTACGGCTCCGTCACTTTTACTGTCTATGGCACCCCCAAACCCAAACGCCCAGCAATACTCACCTACCATGATGTGGGACTCAACTGTAAGGACTTCTTCTTCCTCTCCTACTTCTTTCTGGGAAGAGGCTGGTGGGAAGGGTAAAACCCCAAGGGAAGGGGAAGGGTCAGCAAGGGCAGGAAGGGAGCCATGTGGCATGTCAAGGAGAAGTTCTGTCCTCTGACTATGGCATAAAAGAAAGCGGGTGGGTTCTGATGTGGGGTTGCTTTCCCCTGGCTGATTTTACTGTCGGGGTGATGGGGATTCTCTTTAGATAAATCTTGCTTCCAGCCGCTGTTTCAGTTCGGGGATATGCAGGAAATCATTCAGAACTTCGTGCGGGTTCACGTGGATGCCCCTGGAATGGAAGAGGGGGCTCCGGTGTTCCCTTTGGGGTGAGAATTAGCTCCCTTCCTCCTCACCGGGCTGTGAGGCACAGGGGCTGTGGGGAAGAATGGGCCCAGGGGAGGAGGAAACAGTGGAGATTCCAGGAGAGAATGAATAGGACACCCTGAGGTGTGGGGCAGCAGGGGCAGGTTGGTATTTTCCTTAACGTTCTTCTCTTCTCCAGATATCAGTACCCATCTCTGGACCAGCTGGCAGACATGATCCCTTGCATCCTGCAGTACTTAAAGTGAGAAGCCTGCCCCCCCCACTCCACCCAAACCAGAGTTCTCTGGCATAAGGAGGCCCTTAGAATTCCTGTGTCCACCCAGGGTTTCTGGACAGGTGTGGTGTCTGGCCTAGATATATGCTTCCCCCTCCATGCCTCCACCTGACTGTTGAGAGGAAGGGGGTAGGTTTGGAAATGGACTTGAGTCAGCTGAGTAGCCCTAATGGATAGAAGCAGGAAAAGGGAGGGGTGGCTTAGGCTGAGGAGGGCTTTCTGATCTGGAAGGTTGGGAGGAAGTAGAGGGGTGACATAATCTCAAGGAGCCAGATAGACTTGTCTTTCCCTCCCACTTCCCCTCCTCCACACACACACCTGGTGACAGGGAGCCCTCACACCCTGAGTGTGAGCAAGGGTGGGAGAAGGAAGGGAAAGCCAGGTGAGCCTCCGAGGTATGCATGCTAAGTGCTGAGGACTTCCGGCTTGGTTTTTCCTGGGCACCCGGGCTGTGGGCAGCTCTGGTTCACCTTGTTGGCTCTGTTTCCCCCATTCTCCCTGTTGTTCACTGAAGTTGGTCTTTTTTTTTTTTTTTTAAAACATCTTGCTTTAAGTTCCTTTCTTCCCCGGTTCCTCACAAGGAACCAGGAACTAAAAACAGAACAAGTTGAACTAGCTCTTGAGAATTGAGAATGGACACAGAGCTAAGTAGGAAAACAAGCGTCTGGTTGGTTGGGGGATGGGTGTTTCTTTTCAAGACCCTGGCTCCCCAAGAAAGAGCTGAATATGGACTGCAGGACCTACACCAGTGTCACTTGTTAGCTCCCTGGCACCTTCCCTTTTAGCACCCCTCAAGGGAAGGCTGTGTTCTGTCTTTTGTGCATGTGGCCTTGGGAGAGAGGGTAAGGGGTTTGAAGAGCCAAGTTTTGGACACCAGGGCCCATTAGACATGCATTTCTCTTTCACAGTTTTTCCACGATAATTGGAGTTGGTGTTGGAGCTGGGGCCTACATCCTGTCACGATATGCTGTAAGAAAAACAAAAACAAAACAAAAAAATAAAAGCAACCCAGACAAGGTTTAAGGCCCATGGCAGACTGATTAGGAGAGTATTGTTTACTTGTGTGTGTTTGTGGGGGGGTGGGGTGGGAAGGAGGCCCCCACAGGACCCTAAGACTGGCTGAAGCTCAGTGGGAGCCTCTGATTTCCCTTTTTCCTGCTCCTCCTCAGCTTACCCACCCGGATACAGTCGAGGGTCTTGTCCTCATCAACATTGATCCGAATGCCAAGGGCTGGATGGATTGGGCAGCCCACAAGGTTTGGAGGGGCCTGTGTGTTGATGTCTAGGGTGGGGGGCTCCCCTTGTGTGGGACCAGTTAGGCTCTAGCAGCATAACTGGTTGGCCTGTGAATGTCAAGGAAGGGGAGTGGAGCAGGGAAGATGTGTGTGTCACTTTGTAGCCTGGGTCTCAGCTCCTCACGGTATCCTGAGCTTGCCGACCTGCCCTTTCCTCATAGCTAACAGGCCTCACCTCTTCCATTCCGGAGATGATCCTTGGACATCTTTTCAGCCAGGCAAGTAGTTGCAGAAGATGGAGGGTGGAGGGGACTCCAGGGGCTCAAAAGCTTGGGGTGACTTCCTTAGCTGGCACAGGATCTGGGGAGGGAAGAAAGCTTGGCTCTTCTCATCCAGTAACTGTTGACTTCTCTTCTCAATCCTAATTTTTCTTCCCTTTCTTTCAGGAAGAATTGTCTGGAAATTCTGAGTTGATACAAAAGTACAGAAATATCATTACACATGCACCCAACCTGGAGAACATTGAACTGTACTGGAACAGCTACAACAAGTGAGTGGGTGTGCACACACACGTGAGACAAATGTGGAAGCAGCAGCCAGGGTCATGAGGAGGCACAGAGGAGGAGAGGGAAGTCTGGGATGTACACAGTGCAAGGAGGGCAGGATTTGGTGTGCAGCTGGGGCCAGACCCCGTGGGATGAATTACAAAGAACTGTCCCCCTTTCCTCAGTTTATTTCCCTTGGATTTATGGATTCCCAGAAGTGATAGATGGTCTCTTGTCCTTGTGCCTGTCCCCCTTCACTGCCCTTTGGCCAGGGACCTGGGGCACAAATGACCATAGGGATTGTGTTTGCGGCCTGCCTGCCACCTTGCCCTTTGGTTCCCAATTATTTTTTTAACTTTATTTATTTTGAGAAAGAGAGAGAAAGTGAGAGAGAATCCCAAGCAGGCTCTGCACTGTCCGTGCAGAGTCCAATGTGGGGCTCGAACTCAAAAACTGTGACCTGAGCTAAAGTCAAGAGTCAGATGCTTAACCAACTGAGTAACCCAGATGCTTCTGGTTCCCATGTTTAATTATTAATATTTTACTGTAATTTCTGGGAAGAAGAGAGCTTCCTCGGGGGGAGATGGCTTCCATTTGGATGGACAGCATTGCCTCCTAACATTCCTGCTCCTCTTTGCACCCCTCTCTAGCCGCCGAGACCTGAACCTTGAGCGTGGAGGTGCTGTCACCCTCAAGTAAGACATTAAGAGATAAAGCTCTGCCTCTCTCCCTGGATCTTCCCTGGGTGCTTATATTCTTTTAACAGGGAGTTTTCCCATCATCCCCTACTCTGTCCTATGAAGCAAATCACATCCTCTAGGCCTATCTGCCTTTGAATGGTCTTGGTAGGGTCAGTGGGGTTCAGAGGACTGTCTCCTCTTTGGAGTCAAACATTCCAGCTGCTCTTCTGGGGAAAGGCAGGTGAGGGAGCACCAGGGCCTCACCTTCTTCTCCCGACACTATGCTTCTAGGTGCCCTGTGATGCTGGTGGTAGGAGACCAAGCGCCCCATGAAGATGCAGTGGTCAGTAGGGAATTTTGGGGTGGGTGAGGGAGGGTAGCCCAGGGTGGTGGTCAAAGGGTATCTTGTCAAGAGGAAAGCTCTGTTTGAAACAGAGAGACTATGGGGCATAAGAGGTTGATTCCTGGTAAGAAGGAAGCGGGTATGGGGCTGATGAGAAAGGAACTGGGATTTTGGTCCCTGGGTCCCTTGGACGGGAGGGGCCACAGGGAGTATGACCTCATTCATTCAGCCTTTTGCTTACTCCAGGTGGAATGTAACTCAAAGCTGGACCCCACCCAGACCTCTTTTCTCAAGGTCAGTAACCCTACTCCATGCTCCGCCTGACTCCTGGCCCCCTATCCAGAGCCATAGATCCTCTCTAGATTCAGCTTCTAGGCCTTCAAGGCCCCGCAAGGGAGCAAGTGGGGTGGATAAAGAAAGCAAACCCTGAGGGCCCGGTGTGGGGAAGCTAGGGAAAAGAGAATCTTTTCTATCTTTTGGCATGGCTCCATTTATTTATGTCTGCATCACTTCTTCTGGATGGTTGTCTCCGTCTCCTGGACAGATGGCTGACTCTGGAGGCCAGCCCCAGCTGACTCAGGTGAGTACCCCCGTCTTCCATGGGATGGAATGTTAGTGGCACTGAACTATATACACTTTGCCACTCACCCATTTGCCACTCACCCCATACCTAACCCGCCATGGCTTGGGGCTCCAGCTTGGCTTCTTTTTTCTTTTTTTAATGTTTATTTGTTTTGAGAGAGAGAGTTTGTGAACAGCAGCAGAGGGGCAGAGAGAGAGGGAGAAAGAGAATCCCAAGCAGTAACAGTGCGGAGCCCAGCACAGGGCTCGATCTCACGACCCTGGGATTATGATCTAAACTGAAATCAAGAGTCAGATGGTCAACCGACTGAGCCACCCAGGCACCCCTCCAGCTCAGCTTCTAACCTCACCTCACTGTCCCTTCTCCTCATCTTACTTCCACAGCCAGGCAAGCTGACTGAGGCCTTCAAGTACTTCCTACAAGGCATGGGCTACAGTGAGTATGGGGGTCAGAGGCTATCATGAGAACAAGGGATTGCTGCACAGGAGTGGGGAAGGGATGGGCACTGAGCGGGGAGAAACTGCTTCAGGCTAGTTCTGGGACTTATCACCATCTGCCAAATCATTGATCTCCCACTCCAGCCCCATTTGTAACTCTCGTCTCCACCCAAGCACCTGACTCTGAGTTGCCAACCTCTCCATCCCACCTCCTCCATGCCTGGCTGATTATCCTTCTGTTTCCACAGTGGCCTCATCCTGCATGACTCGCCTGTCACGATCGCGCACAGCCTCCCTGACCAGCGCAGCATCCATTGATGGCAACCGGTCCCGCTCACGCACCCTGTCCCAGAGCAGCGAGTCTGGGACTCTCCCTTCAGGGCCCCCAGGGCATACCATGGAGGTCTCCTGTTGAGTGACCTTTGTTGCCCTGGTGTAGGACCCAGCCCTCACCTCCCTCAGCACTAACCTGGGAGGTGCATAGGGCACTGGGCCAGAGTAAGGGAAGATGGGCAGATCATGTGGGGAGATGACCTTGATCTTTGATTGCTACCCTAACCTTGACCTCTAACCTGTGATTCCCCTCAGCTCCTGGGAGAGATGTCCTAATATCTTTTAGGGACCCAGACCCCTAAAGTATCCCTCTCCCTCATTGTGGTGTTAAGGTGGAGAGGGCATGTACCCCCCGCCCTAATCTAGGTGTCTGTAGATAAGGGACAAGGGGTTGTTACAGTTGCCCATGTGCCTCCACCACTCTCCCTTCTTATCCCATTGCAAGGGTTGGGGACTTGGGGCTGGGACTCCGTTCACCAAAGCTGATATGGCTTCTCATGAACCCGTCAGATCTCTGAAGGGTATGGGCCTAAATGAATGTGTGTGAGGGGAGGCTTGCTGATGGGTTAGTGGTCCTCAGGATGGTATAGAAACATCCATTGTGTGAAATGGAAGTTGGAATGGGAAGTGGTGGGCAATGAGCAAGTATGAGGGACGGATTGGATCTGGGGCTATAGGAAGGGGCCTGGGGCCATTGGCTGCACTAACTTTGGTAGCTGTCTAGACAGTGTGTGTCTAGAGTGGGAGGGGGAGGGAGCTAAGCTGGGGCAGGGCTGCTTGGGGCTTGGCATAGAGGTGGGAAGGGCTATCTTGGGGCTCTGACCACACTGTGTTATGTGTGGAGGGTGCCCTCCTGTGTCCCACAACTTCTGCTGTAACAATAAACTGTAGAGGAACTGAGTGCCATTCTTCCTTGTCTGAATGTACCTGCATCATACCCCCTGTTCCTGACTTCCCCCTGCCCAACTCACTTTCTCTTCTCAGATACAGCATGGACACTTAAGAGAATGTGACTACGTGGTCACTGGCCCCTTTTCCAGTAGGATGGTATTGTCCTTGATATTGATAGTATTTTCAAGTTTTAAGAGAGAGGAGCTGTGTAGGTCTTATGAGACTTATTAGTTATGGATCCTTGAGAAATGCCTTAGGATTTCAGAGATGTCATTAACATCATGATCTTAAGCAGGAACTACAGAAGGCTGACTGAAGTGCCCAAGAACATCTTGTGACCACCTTCCTGTAGGATCCTCCCTAGGGGTCACCTAGATTCCATTTTTAAAAAACTTTTTAAGAGTTTATTTTGAGAGAGAAGTAGGGAGAACTTGTGCAGGGGAGGGGCAGAGAGACAGGGAGAGAATCCCAAACAGGCTCTAGACTGTCAGTGTAGAGCTTGATGCAGGGCTCAAACTCAAACCATGAGGCCATGACCTGAGCCAAAATCAAGAGTTGGATGCTTAACCAACTGAGCCACCCAGGTGCCCCTAGATTCCACTTTAAATGGCTCAATAGAATGAGTAGACCAGACCTCATGCAGTTGCTAGAGGGGTTGGGTTGGTCCTAGGTGACCCCAATCTGAAGATTCCTTCAGGAGAGTAATAGCACAAGGGAGGATTTTCTTTCAGGAATCCTTGTCCCCCATGAATCCAAAATTCAGCAAGTTTTACACTGGTTCTCTGAGAAGCTTTTCAACAAGTATGAACAATACTCAGCAAATAGACTTCAGATATTCTGTGGCTGTTGCAGGCTGATACTGGGCTCTTGGGGCACAAAAAGTAAAAACAGGAAGGTACTTTATATTGTTGTTATTAAGAGTACTGTGAATGGGGTGCCTGGGTGGCTCAGTCAGTTGAGCGTCTGGCTTCGGTCATGATCTCACAGTTCTTGGGTTTGAGCCCCATGTCAGGCTCTGCTGGCAGCTCAGAGCCTGAAGCCTGCTTCTGATTCTGTGTCCCTCTCACTCTGCCCCTTCCCTCCTCATGATCTGTCGCTCTCTGTCTCTCAAAAAAAAAAAAAAGTGCTGTGAATGAACTATTACAAGGTCACTTTCTGGAGTACTTTATAGGAACTTCACAATTATGTGCTTTCCTCAATGAAACTGAGCTGAGGACTGATGTGGGTTGATGTCTGGTGCTGACACACTGACATGGAAGGGAGGCATGGAATATGTTACTGACTCTTGAGCATTTCGTCACTCTCTCATAGGACTGAGACTACTGTAAATGCAGGAGGCCAGGAGCGGAAGGGGGGGCTGGGGTCTCAGGTGACTTGCAGTTATAGAGCTAGCTGTTGATGGCAAGGGTGTTGGGTGACTTCATGCCAGGCAGGCAGCAAAGAGTGCTTTAATACCACCCTAAAGAAATAGCACACTTGGAATCACTGGACCAGCTAGCTCCTAGGTAAACAAGACAGGAGAAGGCAAAGAACTCCAACCGGCATCAGCCTTGTCTGGCAACAGGTACTACCGTGCATTGTGGAAGCAAAGGTGGGTCTTCTCAGCTGTGCCTACACAGAGAACACCGTTTGCAAGATAATCTTCAGAAGAGGGAGGAAACCAGGTGTACACGTGTGTGTGTGTGTGTGTGTCTGTAATGGAGGTGGTGTGTGACCTGGCTGGTGACTGTGTGTCTCTCCCCTATAGACATGTCAGCATGAGAAACCTGAATTAGGAAGAGAGAGAGATTCTCTCTGCTGGAAGCAAGGGAGAGGGGGTTTGCTGTCCTTGTCTGACCTCTTCGTTGGTCCTAGACATTCCAGGCTAGCCCACGGGGATGCAGTGCCCTCCTGTGGTTGGCATGGTTCTTCCTAACTTTCCCCAGGTCTTGGTTCTCTTCCCCAATCTCCCAGTGTTCTTTGTGATTCTATGTAGCAGCTACATAGGCAAGACCTGATGCCATGGTCTGGGGCTCCTGCCTGTTCTCAAGATCAGAGCTCAGGAGAGGTGAGGTGACTTCATAGAAGGCTGAACTACAAACTCCCTACATTTTGTCTCTGCTTCAGGCTTAGGACTCTTATTTGTCTCTTCCTCTCATTCTCAAGAGATGTGTTTCCCTGACTTCACGGACAGAAGCCCAAGATAGCTAAGAGAGGATTCATTGGGAAAGAATAAAATGAGAAGACTATGGTGATGAGAGCCTGTGGGTCAGCTTGGAGAGTCTGGAACTCATGAAGAGACTTTAAAGAGTGAGTCTCTGAAGGTACACACAAAACAGTGACCCTGGAGCAGGAGGGACAGATGTGAAACTTTAGAGAGCACTCTTTTACAGAGTTAGAGTGTGAGATGCCACCTTTCTAGAGATTTTGGTACTAAATGGAAAGTGAGGATCAGTTTTCACTAGAGGCCAGGGGGTGTGGTCAGGGTAAATGGTGCCCAGAGCAATTACGTTGTTTGCACCTTCTCTTCTTGCCAACATCAGAATTTTCCCCAAATTGGGTAAATAAATAGTAAAAGTAGAATGCATTCTATATTTGACATTCAATGCATCTAAAGATAGAAATTCTGAACGAAATTGAAATAAAAAGGGAATAGTCAGTGACTGGCCTCTTTAAGCATCCCCCAAGACTGGGGCCTGTGGGTGTACCACCTGTCTACACACCCCTTTTGCTTCACCTTTGCCAGTGGCCACAGGCTCCTCCCTTGGGTGCGGAGGCAGGAACATGAGGGTGCCTGGACAGCTGACACACTCACACTCACACATACCAATCCACTGATTCTGGCAACCATTCCTTGTATGCTGAAGTTGGCAGCCAGGGACCGTTTCCTAGGGGCACTGTCTCAAGATGCTGGCAAACTGTCCTTCAGGGGAGGGGTGAAGTGGCACGGACTCTCTCACAGGACTTAGCCTGGAGCTCTCTGGTTTTGTTCCTGGGGCTCCTTGTTCACAGGTGCTGGTCTTTGGCTGACCTCCCACCCTGCCTGGAGGTCACTGACCTCCATTCTCTCTGGTGCTGTGCCCCATCTCCTCTCCCCTTCTTCACAGACTGTCAGCTGACAACTGTAAAAACCCAAGCCTTGGCTGTTAAAGGTGAGGGAGCTCCCAAGGGTTACTTCAGGGAACCGTTTATTGGTGCAAAAGTGGAAGGCTGGTTCTAGGTGGGAGGACAGTGGGAGGTCTCATTCTTCCAGCTTTTTATTTTTTTTTCTGTTTAAATATATTAAAAATACATGTGTGGGGATGAGGAAAGGGCACAGGGGTTCAGGAGTCTTGAAAACAGTTCCACATAAAGTCTTTTGTGACTATTCCAACTAGCTTCTTCTCTATCCTTTCTCCTAATCTACATCTTTCCTCTATTTTTTTTTTTAAATTCTCATGATTCTAAATTTTTTCAGTTACAACCTATCTGTCAAGGCTAAGTGAAGTGCATCAAGGTTTACTCCTGAATCTGGTTTCCAGTCTCCAGGGCCCAGCTACCTTAGCTTTCCTCCCTGCCCCGTGGCTCTTATGCCCATCCCCACTCCACCCTTTCTCACTGCAGGCTCATTTAAAGTCACGTTCATCTGCTCCCGTATAGCCCTCTCTGATTCCTTGCTGGGGATTCATAGCTTTTGGAGATGATCTGATTATTCCTTTTTCTGCTCCTGATGTTCTCTCTAAGGAGCCATTCTCTAGCTTTATTCCAGCTCTTGATAGATATGGTTCCTGTCCTGGTTTGTAGGTCTTGGGAAAAGGAAAGGCAGTGGTCGTGGGAAGGAAAGAAAGAGCTGATGGCTGAAAGCACAGGTGGTTGAAGGGGAATGTAAGAGCTCCCGGGATGGGAGGAGGCAAACTGTGCATG
>NC_043708.1:71862247-71924292 GCF_006229205.1 Suricata suricatta
GGTTGAAAGTAGCAGACAGTGGATGGCATGTTGGATTTGGCCCTCCAGATTGATGTGCCTCAAAAGACTGACATACCTGCAATGAACCAGCAGGCATTTTTGTCCTTTGGCTTCACTTTGGCCATGAGCAAAAAGAGACACTGGCAGTAGATCACAGAGTAGAAGTGGAGTGAGGGTGAGAGGGTGCTCCCATGGCAGCTGTCTGGTGGAGTCCCTACATGCTGGTTGTGTCCCTCTGCTGAGGCCACAGCTTTCCCTGGACGGCCCTCTCTAGTTTCTGCTACCTGCTCCCTTCTCTCCAGCTGGGGTAGCAGCGTTGTTCTCACTCATCCCCCAGCCTGTACTTGCACCACCAAGCACAGCATTGTTCTTTCTCAGCCCCAGGGGATTGCACCATCCGCTCCTTGCTCTGTCCAAACCCTGCCCCCACCTTTCTATACTCGCTTTATTAAACTTGCCTCAATTACCCAATGAGCTCTCCACTTTCTTCTGAGACCTTAATACATGGGAAGGAGAGGTAAAAGGAAGGGAAGGAAGAAGAGAATCTATATAGTTGAGCTTTTCTTAAAATCAGAGAAACTTGGGTTGGAAGCCCGCCTAGCTATGTGATCAAGTTATTTAACTGTTCTGCATGTTCCTCTTTCAACTTACAGTGGGGATAGTGTCTACCTGGCAGGGTCAGGAAGGCAAGATCATATCTGTGAATGCAATAGCACAGTGCCTGGCACATAGCAGGTGCTCTGTGTGGAGACTATTATTATTACTACATCTGAGGCACTGTTCTGAATATGTAGGACAACACTTAATACTGACAGGAAAACAGAATAGGAAGGTGTTTCCGGGAAATGGTTTCCTTATCAGACATTTTTTATTTAGTTGTGCTTGAACCTTGCCTTCTCACTCATCCCTGGGTGCATAAGCTGGGCTTGTGAGGAGGTTTGTGTATCTTAGTTTGTGGGGAGGGGAATGGAAAGGAGACAATGGTGACAAGAAGGAAACTCAGGAGACCTTGTCCAGATGAAGGTGACTTGGCTTCTGCAATTGAAAACATCAAAAGGGGCAATGTGGGGAAAGTGAGCTCACAGGGTACACTCTTTTCCTCCTTTTTGAAAATATTTATTTTGAGAAAGACAAAGAGAAAGAGAGACAGAAACAGAGACAGAGAGAGAGAATGAATGGGAGAGGGGCAGAGAGACAATCTCAAGCAGGCTCCGCACTGTCAGCACAGAATCTGATGTGGGACTTGATCCCACAAACCGTGAGATCATGACTTGAGCCTAAATCAAGAGCCAGACACTCAACCTACCGAGCCACCCAGGCACCCCTTTCCCTCCTTCTCCACTAAGTCTGCAATACTCCTCCAATTCAGCAGTTTTTAAGAGAAGTAACACATTGTAGGGGCTCCTAGAACTGAAAGACAGATGGCCTAATAGGGAGGGGCCGGAGGCAGAGGGGCAGGTAGAGCAGGCAGAAGGAAAGCCACTAAGTTGTGGTGAAGCCAAGTAATCGCCCTAGGCATTTATCTGGCGCCTCTCTTCCTCTCTAAACACTGCTTCTTAATCCCACAGCACAAGGCAGCTAGCTGGATGGAGACAGAGGCTCAAAGGAGAGCAGTAGCATCCTTGAGGCCACACAGGGCTCAGTGTGAAAAATAAAAGCCAGATGAAAGGAGGCTCTATTTAGCCTGATCTCAAGAGTCTGTTGGGACACACTGTGGTTGACTGATAATAGGTACTGGGAGTGAGTGGGTGTGGTTAGTGTAGGAAAAAATCTAGGTCCCATGGTTTCTGTTTTTACACCTCTTCTCTCTAAATGCTGGAACTCTGGCTCAGTTTCTCAACACCTGTGGGGAAAGCAGGGGCAGGTTGTTGGAATTTCAGCAATGCCGCCATGTTTGGAGGGCATGGTCTGCATTGACAGAATGGCTAGGGGCCTAGATTCCAGAAGAAAATACCCCATCCAGTGTTCATTCTCCCTTTCCACTCCCCACTCCACCGCGTCCTGTACCGGGCAGTTCCTAGACAACCAGCAGAAATGAAGTATAGCATGGCTGAAGGCAAAGGGTAAAATGGACATTTTATTATTCACAGTAGCATAAATGGGACAAGAGTCAAATCTAGAGTGATAGTCTTTATATCAATTCTCCAATTTATAGGCACTCAACTTAAACATCCTTTTCTCAGTCCTGGATGAGAAATGGGTTCTCATGTAGGAAAAAGCTGGGGTCCAGTTCATGTGGACAATGCCTAGTGAACATCACTGTCTCCGTGGAGAAGTATCTGAGGGCCAAAGCCATCTGGGAAGTGTCTCCCAGGGGTAGGAAGGCCATTGTAGATAGGTCCATCAGAAGAATCAGGAATCTCTCAGGCCCACAAGGCAATAATGGCCATGAAGGCAAAACCAGCAGCTACACAGCCCCACTTGGCCAGAGGAGCCTCAGGGCCAGCTAGCTCCCGGGGCAGAATTTCTAGGAAGGTGACATACAGAAAGGTGCCCGCTGACACACCTTCTAACACAGCCTGGATTAAGCCTCGTCCCCCTTTAGAGTCCCCCTGAGTTACAGCCAGCCCCAGGACCAGGCCCAGGGGGGACATGAGAGCCAATGACAGGATGGACAACATGGCCCATCGCGACCCAGTGCCTATCTGCACGAGCCGCAGTCCTACACCAAACACTATGAGCCCCTTGTGAGCCAGGACAGCGAGACAGAGTTGCACGGTAGCTGCTACTGTTGGCTGCAGCCCCACAGCCAGGCCTTCAAACACTGAGTGGAAGGAGAGGGAGAGCAAGAGGACCAGGGCTCGGAGGGGACCCTTTGAGGGGGAGGGAAGAGGTCCGTGGCTGTGGATTCCAAGGACATGAGCCTCGCCCCACTCCTCCTGCACTGTGACTCCTCCAGCAGCCCGAGGATAGCACTGCAATGCCAGTGACTCCAAAAGGAAGACAAAAAAGAAGCCCAGGGAGATGATGAGCTCTCCATAGGGATACTCCATCTAGGAACAGAAAGAGGGGCTGTGAGCAGGGGAAAGGAAGACAAGAAAGTATGCTGGGTGGCCATGGGAGAGGGAGACTGAAGAGAACGGGAAATGTGGGGCCGTGCCCAATTACTAAAATCTGGCTGCCTGTTTGCCCGGCCGGCTCTCACTTGGGCCTGTGGCCTTATTCCCATCTGCTTCGAATGTTTCCAGACTGATGCGGCCATCTGGGCGTAAAGAAGGGCAGGGGAATGAAGCCAAGAGCAGGTATGGACAGTGACAACAAACATCCCTGAGAGACTAGGGGACACAAGAGTGATAGGGTTAGAAAAATGGGAAAAGAATGTGAGGCATGTGAAAGGGTCCAGAGAAAGAATGGAAGAGTGAGGCAGAGTTTTTTCAGGGGGTTCAGAAACACAAAGGGATTTGGTGGGCTCCTCTTTTGTTGGTGCTGTCTGAGCCAAGGAGCAGAGGAAATTCCTGGTTCTCCTCACACTCCCCTCAAAAGGGTCTGGCCAGGAAAGGAGTCTAGCCTCCCCTCCCCTCCCCTCCTCCAGGAGGGATTGGCGGGAGATAACTTACCTGTGCAGAATCAGCATCACCAGAAACACTTCCCTCCCTTTCTGTCCTGTTCTAGGGGAAAAAAAAGCAGCAATCAGATGGGGAACGAAGCTCAGCTTCCTGTCCTGCCCCTTCAGCTCCACTGCTTTCCTTAAAGTCCAACCTGTTTTCACCATGCCACATGGCAACTGTCTTCTTCCTGTGCCTCCCCCTTGGTCCTCAGCTCTGTCACCTTTCCCTTTTCCTCCCTTGGTTCTGCTCATCATTCTGGCCTCCCAGCCCTACAGCTCACCATTTCTGCTGCTCACCTGCATCATAAACTTCTGGATCTCTGATTCAATTCCCTCCAGGGCGTCAGCAGTCATGTGCATGAACCCCGCTCCCAGGAAAACACCTGCAGAAGTGCAGCCCAGGAGGCTGAGGACCCGGCGGTGACGACCTAATTAAAAGGGAAGTTACAATCTAGTTGGCAATGAGATAGAAAAGGTGACAAGAGAGC
Source organism: Suricata suricatta (assembly GCF_006229205.1). Lineage (NCBI taxonomy): Eukaryota > Metazoa > Chordata > Mammalia > Carnivora > Herpestidae > Suricata > Suricata suricatta. The sequence continues at coordinate 71,866,283 of NC_043708.1, forward strand.
GACAGGTGGCACACAATACCCCAAGCTTGGGGATGGTGAGAGAATCAAAGCAAGTCATCAGGGCAGGGGGATGGGGTTATTGTCAGGATTAGGTCATGGGGACACATGCGGCAAGGCCATACCTGTGGCTGCATCAATCTGGAACCATTTGAAGCAGATGGGAGTAAGGCCACAGACCAGAGTGAGAACCAGCAGGGCAAACAGGCAACCAATTTTTACTCCCAGTAGTTGTTCCATCCTTTGGGTACAGTATAAGCAGAGGCCTCAGGATGGCAAATGGAAATTATAATCTGGAGGAGTGCTGTCTTAGGTGGCCAAAGCTGGAGTAGCTCCTCTTGAGCTTCAGGAGGCTGTTGGGATCCTCCTCCCATTCGGTGTTGCCTCTGCTTGCGCCGCCTTGCATAGCTGACTGGGGCCCTGGCCCAGATTCCCGCCCTCCCCCTACAAGCAGGCCCCTCCCCTGGCTCATGCCTTCTAGAACTTGGAAACCAGAAACTCCAGACTCCCTGCCAGGCACAGCCTGTGCTGTAGGTCTTCTCTTCACTGCCATGACTAATCCAAATGCTGTGGACAATCTTAGTTCATGCCTGGGGCTGGTCTAATCCAAAATAGGGGTTTGGGGAGGGCCTTTCCAGCTGTTTTGTACTGGGGACACCTGGTTCTGCCTCATTGAAGACATTTCATCTAAGACTTCCATACCTTCTCCATGTCTCATGGGTTGTTATGCTGATATATGAACCTTACCCTTTCAGAGGGGATTTGGGGCCACTTTCAGGTAAGGAGGTGGGGCTGAGAGGTGGTGCTGTGCCTGCCATTGTGTGGAAACTAGTAGATGAGGGGATTCCCCTGTCTGTAACCCCAGAAAAGTACTCTAGGCATGATAATGTCTTCTGGGGAAGTTGAGATTTTAGTATTACTACATTGATGCTGTTCCACCTTTTGACTGTGCCTCTTTTCAGATATACACAGTTCTTCCTTGACTTACGATGAGGTTATGTACTGATGGAACCCATCTTAAATTGAAAACCTCCTAAGTCGAAAATGCACTTAGTATACCTCATAGCCTAGCCTACCTAAATGCTTAGAACATTTCTATTAGCCCACGGTTGGGCAAAATCATCTAACCAACGTTTATTTTATAATAAGGTGTTGAGATTCCTTACGATTTACCAAATACTGTACTGGAAGTGAAAACCAGAATGGTTTGGAGTGTACCGTTTACCCTCGGGATCGCGTAACTGTCTGGGAGCTGTGGCTGCCCAGCATCACCACAGATGATCATACCACATTATCGCAAACCTGAGAGAAGATCCAAATTCAAAATTCAAAGTACAGCTTCTACTGAATGTGCATTGCTTTCACATCATCTTCAAGTTGAAAACCTGAAAATCAAGCCATGGTAAGTAAGTCAGGGACTGTGTGTATTGGGGAGGGAGGTGACAATGTTAAGACAAGGAAAGTTGCTCTAGCTCTGAAACAGCAAGGCCTCGGGGAAGGCTGAGAAATGAACCAAGCAAACTGAAGGGTCCTGCCTGGATCCACAGGGGTGGGGTAGGCGGGGGTATGGAAAATTCAATCTCAATGAGGATTAAGGATGGACAGTTGAGGAAAATCTATCCAGCAAACTCTGGGGGAGCTAATGGACCCTGAGAGAGACACCAAGAAAGGAAGGAGAAAAACCGAGGCGAGGCAAAATATGACATCCGCTAAGCCGGTGCTCAGAGAGTGGGGGGTGGGCAGGGCAGTGCTCCCCACTCCCTCGGGTGACTTCCCGGTCTGTGGTAGGAGGAGCAGTACTCTTACGGGAGAAGGTGAGCTTCAAATCTGTGTGGGAAGACAGGTACTGAACATCTGAGGATTCTCTCCATCACAGGATAGGCCGTGACAACTGACCTCTGTACCTTTTAAGAATCACAAGATCCATTTCTACTCTTTGAAAACTTTTTATTATTAAAACCTCAAACAAACAAATATACAGGGCCACCAGCACTCCCATCCTGGATACCAAGCAGCTTCATCCTTGGCAGGTCTGTGTAAGCAAATACTTGTTAAACGTCCTCATCAGCTCCCAGGGGGATCTTTAGCAGGGGAAGGAGGAAGCTCCGACTCGGAAGGTGTGATCACAGGTAAAAGATCTCCCCAGGAGCTGACACGAGCACAGCGATACAAATCCCTATGGAAAAGAGAAGTCAGTGCGGGCTGCAGGGTCTTGCCTCCTCTCCCTAATTTTTGGTCACACCCTTTATACCTGCCATGCCGGCGGGCTGTGATCACAGCATGCTGCATATGCCCATCTGGACAGCACAGGTGACAATGTACATGGCGTGGCCGTTTAAGGACAGGCTGAGTGATACGGGGCCAGCGATTAGCCTCTACTGGAAACCCCCGGGCCAGAATTACCATGGAGAACTTTTCCTCTTTTAGTTTCTTCTTACTCTAAGATAAGGACATAGAAACTATTTGGAGGAAAAAGAGACGGAGGGAAAAAACCATGACATCCATCCCCGCAGCCTTTTCATAAGCCATGCACATTCAGGCCTGAAAATCTCCAGGCTCTTCTCTGACTTCTCCAGCTCTTCCCACCTCTGACTCATTTTCATCCTGCTTCCCCAGGCTAGTTTCTCCCTGCTGCAACATTCTCAGGATACATACCCAGCTGAAGGGGATGGAGTGGTAAGCCTGAGAAAAGCTACAGGCCAGGGGCTTAGAGGCTGTCAACTGGGGACAAGGAAGTTCATGTGGACACTGTGAACACACACAAAAGACAGGAGGTAAGACAAATGAAGCACAGAGATCACACAACTGAAAAACTCAGAATGATGAGAGTCAAAAAGGGCTAAGGATATGGGAGCACGGGAGCAGGAAGTAGGGAATGCCAGGGTAACAGCTAAGAAAGAAACTGGATAGGGACACAAAATAGTAGAGGGTGGCTTAGCTCTACCCTCTCACTTTTCCTGGCCACAGCTGAGTTCAGATCATTGCATGCTGGGAAAGGCAGAAGTAATACTCACTGGAGCAAAGACAAAGCCAGGTCGAGGATCCGAAGGTGACTTCTCTTTGCCCTAAAACCAAAAAAATTAAGCTGGGAGGTGCTGGTGGTTCAGTAGGTTAAGCGTCCGACTCTTGATCTCAGCTCAGGTCTTGATCTCAGGGTTGTGAGTTCATACCCCACACTGGGCTCCATGCTGGGAGTGGAGCCTACTTAAAAAAAAAAATTAAGCTGGGTCTGAGGGGTCTATTCTCATAACTCAATCTCTGCACTCAGTAAACTGAAGAGTCCTTTTATGTTCAATTCTGGTAATTATTAACCATGTTCCTTGAGTTAAGCTGGCTTAACTTTCCAAACAAAGAACTTTCTCTTTGCGGCAGGAGAAAGGCAGGAACTTGGCACACAGTATGGTGCTCTCCCTTGTCAGCAATCTCCACTCTCAAAAAGAACCCACTGCAGGACAATTAAATTTGTGATTACAGAATGGCTCATACTGTCCCCAAAAGATAAGGTTCTTGGCTTAGTGATGACCTAGATCAGGGGCTGGCATACTTTTTCTTTTTTAAAGGCCTAGAGAATAGGTAAAATCTGTTTCTGTCCCAACTTTTCAATTCTGCTATTTATAGTGTGAAAGCAGCCACAGACAACACAACACCAACAAGCATGGCTCCTATAAAAACAGGTGGCAGGCTGGCCTTGATCCACAGGTCCTAGTCTGCTAATCCCTACAATATACCATAATGACTTTTTATGCCTAATATCCTGAGAATCACCCCTACCATGGTATGATAGAGTCTCTTCAGTTTTTAAAAGGGAGTAGCAGTAATTGGTGACAGATTGGAGGCGGTTATGAAAGAAAAAGAATCTTACCTTAAGGACCAGGTCCCTGGCATGGATGAGAAGCGAGTGCCCAGCTTTTGTTCCATTCTCTACCAATATCTGTTCTCAAAAAAAGGAAAATAAGCAGAAACCTGAATTACATGAAAACATAAATGTTAGCAGCTCTGTAAGACAATTCACAGATGGGAGGAGGCTGCCCTAAAAGAAAGGGCCTGCCCCATATAAGATGGGGATGAGGCTCTAAAAGAGGGACGAAGGTATCTATGCGTGAGAAAATGGTTCAGAATGAACACAAGTTCCAGTGAAGAGAAGGATATGCATGAAACCCATGAAGCTGCTTTCAACTTAAAGGGAGGGGCGCCTGGGTGGCTCAGTTGGTTAGTGTCTGATTCTTGACTTTGGTTCAGGTCATGATCTCATGGTTCGAGAGTTCAAGTCCCCAGTGGGGCTCTGCACTGACAGTGCAGAGCCTGCTTGGGATTCTTTCTCTCCCTCTCTGCCCCGCCCCTGCTTGCTCTCTCTTTCTCACAAAATAAATAAACTTAAGGGTAAAAAAACTTGAAGGGAAGAAAGGATTCCACTCACCAGAAAATGACCTGTCTTGCGCCACAAGGTTTGGACCACCTCAATGCGGTCAGCCTTGCTGGGCAGTTCGCTTAGGGAAAAGGCTGATACCACCACATCGAACTGCACCTGAGAACCAAGACGAGAAACACGAATAGACCTGATATTCCTCCTGGCCCTGCTTCCGAGAGTATAACAAAGTTCTATCCTCTGATATGTCTTCTGTTCTCTTTTATCTTCTATCATTTGGTGCTGGGTAGCAAAGCTGAAGCTACAGTTTTCCATCTGCCAATTCCACATTTAACATACTCTAAACATTGTCACTTGCCTTGGGTGATACAGGTAGAAACTGTCTGAAAAAGACACCTGGAATATAAGGCTCCCCAGATTCTGAACCACCTGTGGAGTAAAGCAGAGATGTGGCAACTAGGAGGGTACAGGTATAAACTAAAGCAAACTCTTGGTAAGAAACACAGTCCTAAGAATAAAGAAAAGCACTAGGTGAGGGTGAGATGCAGTAGGGTAAGAAAATATTGGGTCACCTGTCCTATTAATCTTACCCAGCCCATCCACATTCCAGCAAAGGCTTCCACCAGCTTCTGCTTGACCATAACATTGGAAAGAAATCAGACTCATCTTTAACTTTAAACTCTCCTCTACTTCTCAATAAAACACCCCTGTTAGTTCTCTGCCTAACTCCTTGAAAAAGCCCTTCTTTATATTTTCTTCTCACCTTTCAGTAACTTCTCCGCCAAATCCAACATAGCAGCTGAGCTGTCCACACACATATATTCTCGTAGGCTCTGGCCCCAAGTATTGTGAGCAGCCCTAAGATGGCAAAATAGAAATGGCAATTATCCTGACAAAGAGTCATCCCTACAAGAGACTCCTCTGACCCCAACCCCACCCCTGGGAAACAGAATTATTATTTTACAACAGTTGGAAAAACTAACAATGTTATTTTCTTATTTCATTTACAACACTTTAAAAAAGGCCAGCCACACAAATATTTGTAGGAAAAAAAATATCTTGGTGATATGCCCTAGACTAAATTCCTTTCCTTTTTTTATCTTTCTAAACATCGGTCTTTTTTTTTTTAATGTTTTATTTATTTTTGATACAGAGAGAGACAGAGCATGAGCAGGGAGGGGCAGAGAGAGAGGGAGACACAGAATTGGAAGCAGGCTCCAGGCTCTGAGCTGTCAGCATAGAGCCTGACGCGGGGCTCGAACCCACGAACGTGAGATCTGACCTGAGCCGAAGTCGGCGGCTTAACCGACTGAGCCACCCAGGCGCCCCCGGTCTTTTTTTTTTTCACTTGAAATTTCTTTAAGTTCTGGCCCTAATCCATATACCTTCTTATGCCTTACCTAATGTCAGGGAAGAAACATTCTACTTCCCAACTTTCCTATTTTCCCTCTGGTTTCCCAGTCTCTTAGTGTTGCACACATGGCTCTCTAGAGCCAGAACTGGCAGAGACAGAAAGATACTTACCAAGTGACAGAACCAGTACCTGAGCCAAAGTCCAGTAAGGTCTGGGGCTGGAACTCTGGAACTCGAGCCCGGATCTGAAAAAATATACAACACCTCAGAGTATGGTAAGTAGACACTTATTTAGGGCCTTGGTAAATATGAATTAGGGGACCTCGGCAGGGATGAGATATGAATGTTTTTTGAGATTCAATGTACATACTTTATAGAATGGAACCTCCTAAAACAGTGGTTTTAAACCTTTCTTGGGTCACAAAATTCTTTCAGAGGATAAAGAGTGCCTCTTAAAAAAAAATAAGATCACATGCCAAGTCCCAAGAATCCTACCCAGAAGACTACTTTATGAATAAAGGAACTGATGGTAAAAGGATTCAGGTTGGAAGCTGAGGGGCTTTTACCTCATGGAATGCCCTGGAGACTGCTGCGAACCCACCATCCAGTTTTGCTACCATATACACCAGGCTCAGTTTCTCATTGTAGCTGCCCAAAACAACAAAACAAAACACACACACACACACACACACACACACAAGACAAAAACAGAGTGTCACGGCCATTGGGAAATAACCTCCATCACCTCGCTAACATTCTAGATCTTTAGGAAATGAAATCTTTAGAAAGGGCTCCTCCAGCTCAGTGCTTTCAGTCCTCAAAAGGGAAGAGTCCTGATCTGCGAACCAGGTAGCCTTTTCTAATGTGAACTGTGTAATTGTACTTTCCCAGTCTCCTTCTAAAGACAAGATGTTCTTTCTTCCGCAGCTCTTCTAATCCTCCTTACCTCAGTTCTTGCCAATGGTATGTAGTTTTGCGCAGGGCACGCAGCACCGTTTCACGAAGTTTCTCCTCTGTCTGAGGTAAGTCTGGGGTGAGAACGAGAACTGAGTGAGAACCCAGGAAGAACAGGGCTCAGATCCAATATCTGAATACGCTGCCTGTGCATGCCTCTGCAACTCCCGTCCCAGGCAAAACTGCAACACTTAAGAGAGAAGCCAAATCTAGAGAAAACTTTCAGGTAAGAATTAGAGTAACCACCATCATCACTACCAGAATGTACCCGAGAGTACCATGCCTCTAACAGCAGTTTATTCAACTCAACCAGCCCTATCGCACAAGTTTTGTTCTTTTTTAAAGAGAAGTGTTTGGGGGCACCTGGGTGGCTCAGTCAGTTAAGCTTCCAACTTCGGCTCAGGTCATGATCTCATGGTTCGTGGGTTCGAGCCCTGCATCAGGTTCTGTGCTGACAGTTCAGAGCCTGGAGCCTGCTTTGGATTCTCTGTCTCCCTCTCTCTGACCCTCCCCTGCTTGTACTCTGTCTCTCTCAAAAATAAACATTAAAAAAATAAAGAGAACTGTTTGGCACCTGGCTAAATGGAGGAGCATGTGAATCTAGACCTCAGGGTTGTGAGTTTGAACCCCACGATGTGATAGGAAGGGACAATATTTGGTAGATTTTCTTCACTTCCCCAAAACTTAAGATTGTGACATCTCCAATGTTTCTGTTGGTTAGAAAGGGGCTCTTAAATCTTATGATTGTATTTAGCTCAGTACTGTTTTACCTACTGGGCACCCACTGAACCAGGTACTGTGGGAAGTGCAGGGAGAACCAAATGAATAAAAGACAGGTCTGTAATATTAAGAACTCAAACTCATGAAAATAACCTGATGAATAATACTCATTCTCCTATCCCTGAAGAAGGCTTCAGTACTGGATAGGTAGATGTACAGAGATTTTATTTCACTTGAACAAAAACTTAGTCTGAATCCAGAGGGTTTAGAAGGAAAAAACCCAAAGATTGAGAATTTGACAAAATAATAAAGCACCTCGCAGACCTTTACGAAAGCCCCGAGTGCAAGCTCTGAAACAGTCCATCTTCTCTCAGTGAGGCATCATTGTAACAACTGCTCTGGCCAGAAAGTCAACCAAGAAACCACAGTATCAATTTGAAAGACAGCAGAATTATTTCTAGCTCTTCATTTCCCACCAATATTTCAATTTGGCCTACTCTTTATTCTTAAGCATTACCTGGGTTTTCCAGGAATTTTTCCTCAAGATGCACAGCCTGTCTTTGCAACTCCTCCGGCTCTACAGGTAAATGCCGGCTCCAGAGATAATTGGTCAGTGCTCGCACCTGCTTCTCCAGATGGGGCATCGGGCTCTCTAGGGGCCAAAGATGAAACGCGACATCACTTGCACGCACACCCGCTACTTCTCAGGCCTCCCCTTCCCACCGTTACTCACGGAGCAGGAGGAGCTGCGCGGCTGCAGCCAGGGCTTCCGGCACCTCTACGCATGGCAGCTGCAGGATGCCGGGGTGCCGGCGATGGGGCCTCTTCCCCAGAAAATTGGAGTTGTTATCTAACTGGGATACGCCGGGCACAAGGGCGGCGAGAGCCTGCAGGCCGGGAAAAAAGTGACTGCGGGGCAGAAAGGTAGCTTATGGGGTTCGCTAAGGGAGGGGCTCCCAAGAGCGCTGTTCCTCCGAGCGGAGCTAGTCTCCACATCTAGGGTCTCTCCGAGGGCAGGGAAAGTAGGCACTCACGCGGGACTGGGAAACTCCTCTACGGCCGAGGCGCCATCTGCTTGAAGTCAGCAAACGCCTCAGTCCCCTGGCGGTCGCCATGGCACCGGAGGCGAGCCGGAAACGGAAATGCTTATGCCTGTGATTCTCACTCCCTCACTGCGGGCTGCGCACATCCTTCGCGCAACTTCGGCACGGAGCAGTTCCAGCCAATGAGGAGAGCGAGTGCTTCCAGTAGCCAATAAGAATCGGTAAGGGGATCACCTCAGAGGGTTAGCGCACGCGGGCCGCTCACGACTGTGGTGCCTGGGTGACCAGCTGAAGGCGGGTGACCTGGAGGTAGTGTTGTGACTGGTCTCCGTGTCCTGAAGTCGAGGGGCGGGGTCGGGCCATTCGTGGGGCCTCTGGAAAAGCGCCCTGGACGCAGAAGGGTATTTCTGGATGTATTAACTACCTGCGTTCCTTGCTTTTCCCTCTGGAGAACTCTGAAGCCTTGGAGTTTTTTACCCTCTGTGTGAAAACGGGAGAATGCAGGAAGGGAAAGATAAGAAAAAACAAATTTAGGCAACCTAAGATAACAAATTAATAGTTAATAGATTTAATTTTTTTTTTTTTTACAGATAAGTTTCTCTCCATACTAAAGTCTTCTTAGATAAATACCAAACACTTAGAACATTAGGTACTTGATACTGTGGCAAGCACATTTACATAATATCACCGCATTTTGTCCCTGCTTTCCAAGAGATATATTCTGTTCCCCGCATTTTGCGGCTGAAGAAAGTGAGTATTTAGATGGTTAACTATCATGCCCAAGATCACAAAACTTGTTAGATGACAGCTAGATTTAAAGCTGGGGAGCCTAAGTCCGAGCTTCACCGTTAAACATATGCACTAACGCGTTGTTGGCACTTGGAATGCAAGTTAGCACGTTAACTAAAAACAGTATGCTAATGTCCTGAAGGGCTAAATTAACAGGTGGCATTAAAAAATGAACTCACTGGTCGTTAGCAAACATAATAGTTGGCTATGGAATATCTTAACGATTGATCTCTGGTGACTGGATGGGTGAAATTATTGACTTTGCTGCAACTGCAAGAGTCCAAATATGATAATTATGGGGTAAAATATGGGGAGCTGAATCGGTTAGAGAGTTAACTGTCTGGTTTGCATTTAGGTTATTAAGCTTTGATTCTAATAAAGGAGCGTTTGGCTTTATAATCAATGCTCTGGAAGAAGTTTTGAAGGTTACTTAAGACAGGTGTAAATCCGACAGTCACAGCTTTCCTTCCTTTTAGGTTCACCTTCTCCCCCCCCCCTCCCCCCCATCACTTTGATTCACTTGGACACACCTTGCTCATCTCTTATGACAGTTTACTTTTACTTTATTTTTATTTTTTTATTAAAAATTTTTAATGTTTATTTTCAAGAGAGTGTGAGAGAACGAGCACAAGCAGGCGAGCGACAGAGAGAAAGGGAGACACAGAATCTGAAGCAGGCTCCTGGTTCTGAGCTGACAGCACAGAACCTGACTTGGGGCTCGAACTCACAAACTGCAAGATGGTGACCTGAGCCGAAGTTGGATGCTCCACCAACTAAGTCACCCAGGTGCCCCATTTTGCTTTCACTTTAATTTGTTGGCTCAAGTATTAGCAAAATAGAAATATCCTCATCATTATAAGTTAGCTTTAACATAGATTGGCTTTATTATTTTTTCTCATAGGAAGGTAACAGAACATAGGGATAAAATGCTTGCCATCTGGAATCTGACAGTCTGAATTTGAATACTAGAAAAGCAAGATAGTAATAGTTGCTACCTCACAGGGTTATTGGGGTGAGGGTTTAATGACATAATGTCTGGTCCAAGTAAACTCCCAATATGGTGATGATATTATTATCATATGTGTTAACCGTATGTATTTTGGGAACTTGAAGGGACGTAATTACATTTTAATTCTTATTATAATTTCATGTCATATGTCCAAAACAGACTTGAAAGGGGGGATATTTGGGGCAAGGTATGACTGAGCACTAGAGACTTTGAAGTAAGGAGCAGGAGAACTTGGTGGTTGGGTATAAATTTATCTGTCTTTGTTCTTAATCCAAAGTATTGTTCGTAAAAACAAAAAAAACCTTCCACGCTACCCTTCTTATGGATGAAGGATGTTTTTAAGACACATAAAGCAGTGAACACTGTTCTTTATTCATTGAAAATTCTTCATCAGTATTTGTTGATGATGTTGATAAAGTGACCACTCTGTTTCTGTGCTTGGAAAAGCTTAACAGGGTAGACTGGGTTTAGCATCTGAGTGTAATCATTTGACCAGGTCACAATCTGTCCTGAGGCAAAGATGAGCCTAGTTCATAAGTAATCTATTAATTGTGCTATATTAATGCTGGTTGCATACTTTGGGTGGAGTAGTGTTTCCACTTAGAAACTCTGAATTACATTTAAAAACACAGATATTAATATGGAGAAATAAGGCAACATTAAGAAGAAATCCCCCCCCCCCGAATACCCCCAGAATAAGGAAAGGGAAGAAAATTCTCCAAGGAAGGTTTGGATAATTTGGTTGCAGATGGATGATGTCCAACTGGTTTTCTCCACAAGTTTATGAGAAAGGGAAATGGCTAACAATTAGGTTTAGAGAAGCAATGAATGTTTGAAGCAACTGAAATAAGTTCCTTGGGAAATTAAAGAAATTCTGCCATCAAAGATCGCAAATAGTACCATTTGTAATACCTTTTATTTCTTTGTATAAAGTTTTCCCTCTAAAAATGTTCTTTATTATTCTTTATTAGGTTTATTTATTATTATTTATTATGTTTATTTGCATTTGTGTCTTCTAGATTAGTCTTTATCTTTAAATTTTTTTTAATGTTTTATTTTTGAGAGAGAGAGAGAGACAGTGCGAGCAGGGGAGGATCAGAAAGAGAAGGAGACACAATCTGAAGACAGTTTCCAGGTTCTGAGCTAGCTGTCAGCACAGAGCCTGATGTGGAGCTCAAACCCACAAACCGTGAGATCATGACCTGAGCCGAAATGGACGCTCAACTGACTGATCCATCCAGGCACCCCAGTCTTTATCTATTAAATGATTTTTACTTTTATTATGTAACTTTTCCTGAATTTGTCAACTTTTTTCCTGAAATTTTTTCTTATTTTGATGCATGTTGTTCTTTGATGTCTTGAATTATTTCTTTTAAATCACAGGTTGAGTTATATATATATATATTTTTTTTTAAGTTCATTTATTTATTTTGAGGGGTCTGGGTGGGGGAGGGGCAGAGAGCAGAGAGAGAGAGAGAGAGAGAGAGAGAGAGAGAGAGAAAGAGAGAGAGAATCCCAAGCAGTCTCCCTGCTGTCACCTTAGAGCCCATCATAGAGCTTGAACCTGTGAACTGTGAGATCAAGATTCAGATGCTTAATTGACTGAACCACCCAGGTTCCCTTTTAAGATTTTATTTTTAAGTAATCTCTACATCCAACATGGGGCTTGAACTCACAACCCCGAGATCACAAGCTCTACATACTGAACCAGCCAGGCACTCCTGGTAACTCTTCTTATCTGCTGGTCCCTGGACCCAAGAAATCCAGTGTCCTGACAGTAGCTATAGTTTGTAGTTCAGTGGGACCTTTGATATGTCACTTGGCAAGAGAGCATCCACTCTGGGTACCTGGACCTTTGGCCCTACAGAGCCCAGAGTTAGAGATGAGAGTACAAAATTTCTCAATGGGTCAGTGGGAGTGATGATAAGTGGAGCCATTCCTGCTTCTACTCTTTGGTTGCTGGAACCATATATTCCTGTTAGGGACATAGTAACATTTAGAGTTAAAACCAGTGTCTCTGGTTTAACAAATACACTGTATCCTGAAGAATGGTACCCATCCTTTCAGAAATGTTGCCTCTGGGCTGTTGCGTTAGCTATGCCTTTAGAAAACCAGTCTTCCCACTCCTTCTTCCCTCCCTTCTTCCTCTCTCTCTCTCTCTCTGTCTCTCTGCTTCCTTCCTTCTCCCTTCTCTCCTCTTCCATCTCTCTCCCTCCGAGCTGTAGTGGCCTGTGTCCTTTCGTTTGTTCTGAAGTAAACACCAATCAGCTCTTCCCATTTGTCCTCTACTTTCTTCCAGAGTTAAGTGATATTATTGAAGTATCTTCAGCAGAACGTAGGGGAGCTGTTCTGAACTGTGATGAAATAGAATACTATATAGCTAATTCTTCTTGGTTATAGTCCTATGATTTTGATTTGACTTATCTAGTTAGTTGAGCCATCTGGTGATGACCTGCACTACTTTTCCATCTTTTTTTTTTTTTGGTAAATATTTATTTATTTTTGAGAGAGAGAGAGAGAATACAAGCAAGGGAGGGGCAGAGAGAGGACACACAGAATCTGAAGCAAGCCCCAGGCTCTGAACTGTCAGCAGTTCGGAACCTCGAACTGCGAGATCATAACCTGAGCTGAAGTCAGACACTTAACCAACTCAGCCACTGAGGTGTCCCTGCATTTTCATCTTTGATGTTTTTCTTTTATCATTCCTAGGTTTAAAAATTTTTTATTTTAGAGAGAGAGCCAGCGGGGTAGAGCGGCAGAGAGAGAGAGAATCTTAAACAGTTAAACAGGTTCCAGGCTCAGCTCAGAGTCTGACCCAGGGCTTAGTCCCACAGCTGTGGGATCATGACCTGAGCCAAAATCAAGATTGGCCACTGGAGCCACCCAGGTGCCCCACATCTTTCCCAGGTTTGATGATTTGTCCTCACTTGATCCACTGATGCAGGGTACAGAGAGGTTCCAAGCCATAGTCTTGGTGTCAAATGTGCAATGTCCCTGGTTATGATGGGCTCTTACTGAGGATAATTAACCGCTGCATTAGAAAGATTTTCTCTTCTTTGTTAAAATATACACCTTGGAGCTAGTTTGAGAACTACTCAATCCTTATTTGAGAGAGAGAGAGAGAGAGAGAGAGAGAGAGAGAGAATGAATGAGAATGAGCAGGGAAGGGGCAGAGAGAGAGGGAGACAGAGGAACCATCCAGGTGCCCCTCTGTCTATTTCTAAAACCAGCCCCCATCTTCTGCCAAAGAATGTCTCTTCTATTTTTGGTTATTGATTCTGTGTCTTGTGTTCTAAATTCATTTTTAGAATCTCTGTATATTTTAAGTTGATTTCTCTGGGAATCGAGTGGGATGGATTATCCTTTTTTCCCCCACTGTAATTAAGGGAGAAAATGTCATTATCAACCAAATTACCAAACTCATTCTAATGTTAGATGTTTAGGTATCTGACATTTGACTGCGCTTTGTAAGCTCTCCTTGGTACAGTGTAGAAATGGGGAGTTATAAAGACATTAATATATTCCCAAATGAGGATTTTGTGCCCTTTCAGATTAGTAGGTCCTATTAATAATTTTGGGGACCAGGCTATATATTCAACAAGTAGACATTGTATTATTTCTATCAGCTGGACTAATTTGTAGCTGAAATGCAATTAAACATGACCCTGGTCTCATGGTGATTGTTGTCCAAGAGAGGCGGACAAGGCCAGGAAAATTCTCTTAGAGTGATAAAGACTCATTAGATTGACAATGAGTAAGAATAAGTTGCTCTATATCTCTTAATAGTGTTCAAGGATTCAGCAGGTCAAAAACTATAAAAAGAAAGGATGAGTGTTTTATTTTGAGTAATAACTTAAAGTTGCACGTAAAATCTTTAGGTTCATGATTTCAAAATGTAGGCAATACTGAGAGAAAATATTTAAGACATGTACTCACATGTTTGATTAATAAAACATTGTCATTTATTTCTGTCGAGTAGCTAAGCAGGGAGCAAGTGAATGTGTAGGGTAGAACAGTAGGGAGACACACCAACTTAGCAGGAACAAGCAGTGTTTCAGTGCCAGGCTGCCACTGATGCCAGACTGATGTTAATCAATGACCTCCACCAGCAAGATTTTCTTCCTCATTTTTGCATGAAGAGGCTGGAGTAGCCTCAAAGACTGGGGATCATGGTCTGCAAAAAACCTGAGGCAACTTTCTCCGTTAGAAGTGCAGAAGGGGCACCTGGCTGGTTCAGTCAGAGGAGCATGTGACTCTTGATCTCAGGTTAGTGAGTTCTAGCCCCACATTGAGTGTAGAGATTCCTAAACATACATATATACATACACAAATAAATAAAATAAAATAAAATAAAATAAAATAAAATAAAATAAAATAAATTCCCTTAAAGAACAAGTTTAGGGTGGGGTGCCTGGGTGGCTCAGTCGGTTGAGTGTCCGGCTTTGGCTCAGGTGATGATCTCAGGGTTCGTGGGTTTGAGTCCCGTGTCGGGCTCTGTGCTGACAGCTAGCTCAGAGCTGGAGCCTGTCTTCAGATTCTGTGTCTCCTTCTCTCTCTGACCCTCCGCTGCTTGCGCCATCTCTCTCTCTCTCTCTCAAAAATAAATAAAACATTAAAAAAATTGTAGGGCACCTGGGTGGCTCAGTTGAATAAGCATCCAACTATTGATCTCAGCTCAGGTCCTGACCTCATGGTTGTTTAAGATTGAGCCCCACATCAGCTCCATGCTGGGCATGGAACCTGCTTGGGATTCTCTCTCTCCCTCGCCTTCTGCTCCTCTCCTTCCTTTCATTAAATAAATAAATAAATAAATAAATAAATTTAAAAAACAAGTTTAAAAACAGGATTATATAAACATGTTTATGAGATTTCTTTTTTTAAATTTTATTATTTTTAAAGTAATCTCTACACCCAATGTGGGGCATGAACTCACAACTCTGAGATCAAGAGTAGCATGCTCCACCAGCTGAGCCAGCCAGGCATCCCTGTTTATGAAATTTCTTAAGAACAATATAATTTTATAATTTGACAAGGTAAGGTGAAAACCCTCCGTCAAAACAAGGTCACTTCAGTGGGGATGAGGCATCTTTTAAAAATATTTAAACAAATCACATGATTTATGTGAAAAGTGGATTCATTTTCAAATACCAAATAAAAGCTGTGCTGTCTAGTTAACAAAAGGTTTACAACCTATTGAAACTATGTATGAACAGGACTAACACCCTGCCATCCCTCCACTCTCCCCAGACCCACAATGGAGTCTTAATCCCTTAGACACTTCACTTCCTGGTTCTTCCCCTCTCCATTTTGAAGGCTTACTTTTTGCACTTTGCAATGAGCATGCACCAAAGAACTGAAGTCTCTGCATCACCTTGAGGCATGTATATTTGTTTCAGTAACACTACTTTTTGGCTTTAGATGTGCATAGGTGACGTCTGGGTAAGCTGTAACCTCTGTCGTACTCAGCCAATGAGGAATCAGGGGTGGGACTTGCATGCTAGGAAATAAATTGTCTGCTGTAACGGCCCCATGTGTGCCTGTCCTTCAGACACCTGCCCTTACAAGAGCGTTGATTAAAGCCTCACTTCACTGTGCTCTGAGTCTCTACATCCCTCCTTTGATTGGGGCAGTGGTCTTATTTCTCACACTTTACAATACATGTCCAATATTAGTTGACTGACATCCTTCTGATTTGTATCTATGTATCTTAGAGCTGTAAGCAATCTCTTCTTGTTACTCACTTACCATTGTTGAAGAAAAAATCCAACTGAGTAAATTAGGGGAAACTGAAGGGACCCCATGAAAAAAAGCTGTTTTATTTTTCTGCTTTTCTTGTTTCTAATCTTGCTAGGACCTGCACCCCTATCTTACAGTACGTGCCTTGGTGTATGTCCTCCTGCTAAGGGACAAGGAGTTAATGATTTCTTTGGAGTCTTCCAACACAGTAGATAACATCTAAGGAGTGACCAGGCAAGAATGACCAGGTGAGGCCACGTGTGTGTACTCTAGACCATTGGTGCTGGACATCTCGATGTCCAAACCCCCTGCCTCCAGGGAATAAGTGACGCATGATGGATACCTGGCTCCTGTCCTTGTTCTGATCAGTTCCTGGAATGCCTGAACTTTGCTCAGACTCCAAGCAAAGACAAAACTGTCTCTCCTTTCCTTTCTGAATGTCCCAGATGTTCTGTTTGTATCTCCCTGCACCTTCTCTATGTCTTCAATAAACTCTTTTACTTTCTCCCTGCTAACTCATGTTTGATGTCTTTCTATCCTGTGTGAAGCTGAGGATCCTCTTGGCTGGTCCTGCAGGACCCCCGCTGGGTCCTCAAACTTAGCCAGGCTGCATCATAATTGGTTGTATTAATCAACTCATGAACCAGAAAGTATGCTATCTAGCAAATAGAGGGGAGCTCCTAGGAACTGTATAGAATAGAAAGTTTTTATAAGAAGGAGATTGGGACAAGAAGTTATTAGCAAAAGAAAAGAAAGGATTGTTTCAGGCCAGGAAGTCTTTGGGGTGAAGGGGCAGAAACACAGGGTTTCCATCCTACATCCCTCTGATCAGGAAGTTTCAGAGTGACTGTTAAAAGGTCCTATTCCTGGGATAGATTGAAACTAATTGCATCTTTCTTTGCTGTTGTGGAGGGCAAATGACTCTGTTTTGGACTTTTTTGTTTTTTAGGGCTGCAACCCAGGTTGGCCATATTCCTTTGAGGGAACTGAGTTTCCATCACTAGCATATGCATGGCTTAGAGCAGAGACTCCTCAGTAGGAGGGAAAGAATGCAGAGTATTCCCTTCTGACTGAACCTGTAACATCATCTCTATACTAGAGGATGCCACGTACTGAGTCAAGCTGTGCTGTCATCTCTGAAATCAGGCAGAAAGTGAAAAAATAATGACATTTTTAAATAAAATTCTGGAAACAGGAAAATTCTGGAACAGTCATCCATTTTGTTTTATGCTCTCTTTGAGAAAAGTTGGAGAAGAACGAAACTAGAAGTATGTGAAGTCAAGCCAGTACATCCTAAGTCTTTCAGGGTTTTTTTTTGTTTTTGTTTTTCCTGTAAGATACCTACAGCCATTCAGGCTGGCCCAGGTATCCTTCCATTGGTTAGAAGAGCATGCCTTTTGCTTTGCCTGAAGTGAGATATGTTGTTAACATTGTTAAAAAAGAAAGAAGCCCAAAATGGAGTCATTTGCCCCTGACAACAACAAAGAAAGCTTGAATTAGTTGATCAAATCTATTCCACTTATGCAACCTTTTAACATTCAATCTGAAATTTCCTGATCAGCACTGTGTGTGATAACCTGTATGTTAAAAACCCTGCCATTCCCCTCCCTTCCTCCTCAAAAAATGTCCTGGCCTGAAACAATCCTTTCTTTTCTGCTAATAACTTTTTGTCCCATCTCCTTCCTACAAAAACCTTCCATTTTGTACAATTCCTAGGAGCTTCCCTCTGCTTTCTAGATGGGATGCTTTCTCGTGCACGGATTAATAAATCCAATTAGATATTCAGATTTACTTGGTTGAATTTTGTCGGATAACAACACTCTAAACTGAAACAAAGAACAAGAACTTCAAGGAGAAGAGGTCCCCACCCTGGTAACCGCATGCGCTTGAAACACCTTGTGGGGAGCTGTCCCCCCCGAGGCAAAGTTCAAACTCAGCTCTCAAGCTCTTGTCCTGAGTAGGGAAAATTACCGAAGCACTCAGCAATAAGGGAAAGAATAAATAAGTGATGATGCCAACCTAGAATGGAAAACAATGCTGCCACTAATAAAATATATCCCAGGAGAAAGCTTATAGAAATGGAGAAATATTCCCTTTATATTATTAAGGGGGGAGCACAACATAAAATACTATGTATCCTGTGACATATTTTAGTTTTAAATATAATCAGAAAAAATCTGGTTGGAAATTTAAAAAGATGAAGAGTGTTTTTCTTGGGTTGGTGAGATTACAGATCGACTGTTACTTTCTTTCCTTTTTTTTTTTTTTTTGATTTGTAGTTTTTTTCTGGTTTTATAACATTTCTGTATAGAATATGTGTTACTTCCCTAATAAGAAAAAAATGAAGATATTATTTAAAATATTAGCTCCTTAAATCAGACGTTCTGAGGTTCTTTACAGACTCACCAAAACCCTCGTCCTGCTGTGGTAGGGACTGCACACTCACCCAGACTTTTGGACTCTTCCTCCTGGTGGGCGATACTGGTAGAGGAAGAATGTTGGAATTCCAGAGTTGCTCGGAGAATTCTTGACTGATTTTTATGAGGTCAATCCACTGCTTTCTCCCCAAGAAGATTTCAAGAAAAATGCTTTCACCCTCTGGGTAACTCTTTGTTGTCTTTCAGAGGCCTGATTGGTAACACACATCATCCAGGGAACCTATATTTTAGTACAGGAATATTTTTCTCCAAGATGAATCATGATTGACTTCTTTCATCTCTTACCATTCTTTCTTATGAAGGCAAAGTTTGGTGTCAGGAAGAATATATGAACTTAGTATGAGGACAGGTAGGATATCACAAAAGCCCTGATTTTTAAAAATTGAATATGTTTCACATATAACATTATGTAAATTTAAGGTGTTCAACTTGATGTTTATATATTGTAAGATGATTGCCTTTGATTGCCTTTATAGCTATATTTAGCACCTTTAACACATTATATAATTATTCTTCCTTTTAACATTTGGTATAATTACATTTTAGTCTCAGTAAGTTTGATAATTATAGTAAACATTGTTGTCTCTATTCACTATACTGTGCATTAGATCTCTATGACTTATTTACTACTCATTACAAGTTTGTACCCTTTAGCAACATCAGTCTTATTCCCTTACCCCCTGTCCCCTGGTAATCACTATTTTACTCTCTGGTTTTCACAAGTTTGATTTCTTTGGAATCCACTTACAAGTGATATCACACAATACTTGTTTTTTTCTGTCTGACTTATCATACTAAGCATAATATGCTCAAGTTCTGTCCATGTTGTCACAAATGTCAGGATATTCTCCTTTCTCAAGGCTAAATAACCCATGTGTGGATTATTTTTTAAAATTAATTTAGTTTGAGACAGAGAGAGTGCAAGTAGGGGAGGGGCAGAGAGAGAGAGAGAGAGAGAGAGAGAGAGAGAGAGAGAGAGAGAGAACTCCAAGCAGGCTCCATAGTGTCAGTGTGGAGCCCAATGTGGGGCTTGAACCCATGAACCATGAGATCATGACCTGAGCCAAAGTCAGATGCTTAACGAACTGAGCCCTCCAGGTGCCCTGGATTCTTATTATTTTTTTTAATCCATTTACCCATATATGGGCATTTAGGCTGCTTGCATATCATTTTTTTCTTTAAGACATTTTTTAGAGAAAGCATGCATGCAAGGGGGGGAGAGGGGAGAGAGAGAGAGAGAGAAAGAGAGAGAGAGAGAAAGAGAAAGAAAGAAAGAAAGAAAGAAAGAAAGAAAGAAAGAAAGAAAGAAAGAAAGAGAATATGAATGAGAATTTTAAGCAGGCTACTTGGTCAGTGTGTAGCCTGACTCAGGGCTTGATCACACAACCATGAGATCATGACCTGAGCCAAAATCAAGAGTTGGACGCCCAATCCACTGAGCCACCCAGACATCATAAGGCTGCTTCCATATCTTAAAGCCCTGATTTTTTAAGCTGTGGCAAAACATGAGAAAAAAAGCAAAGAACTCCAACTGGCATCAGTCTTGTCTGGCAAGAGGTACTACCATGCATTGTGGAAGTGAAGGCAGGTCTTCTCAGCTCATCTGCCTACACAGAGAACACTGTTAGCAAGGTAATCTTCAGAAGAGGGAGGGAACTATGAGTACACATGTGAGTGCATGTGTATGTGCCTGGCATGGAAGTAGTGTGTGACGAGGCTGGTGACTTTGTGTCTCTCTCCTGTACATGTGTCAGCAGGAGAAACCCAAGAGTTAGGAAGAGGGAGAGATGCTCTGTGCTGGGAGCAAGGGAGAGGGGGTTTGCTGTCCTTGTCTGATTTCTTTACTTTGTTGGTCCTAGACATTCCAGGCTAGCCCACCGGGGTGCAGTGGCCTCCTGTGGTTGGCATGGTTCTTCCTAACTTTCCTCCGGTCTCCATTCCCTTTCTAAGTTACTCTGAATCTGGCTTCCATTTGCCAGAGTCCAGCTACCTCACCTCTTCCTCTGTCTTCAGCTCCATCCCTCTACCCTTTCTTACGCCATCCTTCCTGGCTGCAAGCTCATTTAAAGCCACATTCATCTTCTGGTCCCTTATAGCCCTCTCTGATTCCTTGCTGGGGATTCAAAATTTTTGGAGATGTTCTAATTGTTCCTTTTTCTGATCCTGATGTTCTCTCTAAGGAGCCATTCTCTAGCTTTATTCCAGCTCTTGATAGATATGGTTCCTGTCCTGGTTTGTAGGTCTTGGGAAAAGGAAAGGCAGTGGTCGTGGGAAGGAAAGAAAGAGCTGATGGCTGAAAGCACAGGTGGTTGAAGGGGAATGTAAGAGCTCCCGGGATGGGAGGAGGCAAACTGTGCATGACTCGCCTGTGCTTGAAATCTCCCAACCTCTGCTCATTTCCCTCAGATGCTGATAGCATCAGTGACCCAGAAACATATGAAGAGCCCAGGGTCTCATGTCCTCAAGTCTCTATTCTGTAGTCGTGCAAATCCTCTCTACCTGAAGTAGTTAATGTCCATATAATTGTGTCCCTCCCAAGTCAGCCTTGCAAAGTCCTGGCAAGACCAGTCCAGTTGAAAGCGGCAGACAGTCAATGGCATGTTGGATGTCTTCTGCTTAGAGGAAGGAAGGCAGATAGATTGGCCTAAAGATACAGCTGAAAGTGTATTTTTTGGCTTTATTTCAGCAAAATCAGTGTGTTGTTACAGTCTAGACTTTTACACAATTTATGTTCTTCTGCCAGCAATGGACATCCAATTAGCTAATCTTTTTTGGGTCATTGTAAGTTACTACTTATATTATATTATATTATTTTTATTTTAATTTTTTAAGTAGGCTTTACACCAAGTGCCATGTGCAATGTGGAACTTGAACTCATGACCCTGATCCAAGACCTCAGCTGAGATCAAGAGTTGGCTGCTAAACAACAGAGCCATCCAGGTACCCCATAAGTTATTAGTTTTTAAAAATTAATTTCTGTTAGAAGACATTTTACAAAGTGATAGTGACTATATTGTCAATGCCATTATTAAAGCAATATTTAGATTTGGAAATGAGTTGTGAGTTTTACACATCATGTTGTAACATTGAAATAGGATTGCATATGTTAAATTAAGGTGATCACACTAACTTATGGATTACTTTCATTTTATTATATGAAATTCTGCAACTCTTATTGAGGTTTTTCCCACTTGTTACAGTAATATCTAGATATATAATGCCTTGTAAAGTATTAGTATGAAGGTTCACACTACATATGTACAACCTTAAGAGTAAAGAAATGTTGAATATTGCAAAACGTGCCTCAGCTGCCCTGTACAGCTGTTGGGGGAAATTGTGCTGATTTGTGAGTACCTTCAGAACTGTGCCTTGAAACATGAAGCAAAAGAAGGAAAGAGATCCTTGGCACCATGATGCATCACAATATAAAAATGCGCTTCATTCATGCCACCTGAAGAGCAGAATTTGAGAAGTCAGTCTTTTCTTTCACTGACAAAGCTTCTGCTGCTCAGATTCTTCCAGAATGTGGAACCAGTGCCTGTGTCCTATCCTGGCAGAGGCACAATCCATAAGCAGTGTCATTCCTCAGACGTAGCCCTGTTTTAAGGATCTTGGAGTAGAGAAGTGTAGAGGTTTAGGGTTATTGGTCACATTGGACCTCAAGCCACAGAAGCACCTCTGTGTTCTGTAACAGATTTATTATTTTACATAAAATAATAGCATTAGTTACCTGTGGATCTTTCTTAAATGTGAGGCCCAGGGAAGGGCCTTCGCCTAAGGGTAGTTCTGGCTATATCTTCAGCACTGAGTCAAAATCAAGGACATAGTAGTAGGTGATTCTTAATAATACCTGATCAAATAATTTTTCAGTGAATGGGATGAGTGCCTGAAAGAGATGTGTTGCTGGCTTTCTGGATGCCCTATAGTTGGTGAATTTTAAGAAAAGAAGAGTTTCTTTAGAATACAGATAAGGGAGAGAAAGCCTTCAGGGCAGGAGAAGTTTAGAATTGCTGGCCATAAGGAGATTAGTTTAGAAATGTTCTCCAAACAAAATACAGATAAACTCCTGAGCTAGCTTTGTATGGACAAGCAAGGAGAGCAGTATCTCTTTCAGCCATGAAGGCTGGGTGCTGAGTTCAGATGGAAAGAACCTGCTTCTTCCAAGATCGAGGGATAAGTGGCCCTGGCCTAAAATGGGGACTGGGAGTACAGGACTTTGAAATAAACTGGAGCAGGCTTCAAAGTCTGAAGAGTGGATAAGATTGGGCCAAACCAATTATGTGACAAGGGATAGTAACTATAAATCTTCCCTAACAGTATCTCGTATGTACTGTGGAAAGTCATCGTTACCCTGGTAAAATAATATTTGTTCATTACATAACTGTTGATGAGAGGAAACAGAAAGAGGTCCATTTGAGGGCGGTATAAAAATAGACTAAAATCTCAGGCTACACTTTTTTTAAATTTTTTATGTCTTTATTTTATTTGAGAGAGAGAGTGAGCGGGGGAGAGGCAGAGAGAGAGAGGGAGACACAGAGTCGGAAGCAGGCTCCAGGCTTTGAGCTGTCAGCACAGAGCCCGACGCAGGGCTCGAACCCATAGACCATGAGATCATGACCTGAGCAGAAGTCGGAGGCTTAACTAACTGAGCCACCCAGGCGCCCCTCAGGCTACACTTTTTGAAGCAAATTACTTTGTAGTTCAAATTTGTATCACAACAACTTAACCAGGACCACACGCTGGTTAAGAAGTTCTCAGTGTGGACGTGTCCTTGAGCTGTGCTCTGTCAATACCACCTGTAACCAGCTTCTGCTTTCCCTCTCCATTTAGAGGTTTAAGAGGAGAAGTTCTAGAGTATAGACTTGGAAGGCTTTCGTTTGTTTGTTTCATTTTGTTTTTATTTTTTTTAATGCTTATTTTTTTTGAGAGAGAGAGACAGAGACAGAGCACCAGTGGGGTAGGGGCAGAGAGAGAGGGAGACGCAGAATCCGAAGCAGGCTCCAGACTCTGAGCTGTCAGCACAGAGCCTGACGGACTCGAACCTGTGAATGTGAGATCATGACCTGAGCCAGAGTTGGAAGCCCAACTGACTGAGCCACCCAGGTGCCCCCAGACTTGGCAAGTCTTAAAGGATAGGAAGGAAGGACCATTTTCATATACTTGAACTTTTTCAGAAATTTTAGGTATCTGCTGAAAATTGTCACACTATATTTCTTTTTCTTTTTTTTTTTAGTTTATTTATTGATATTTGAGAAAGCACAAGCAGGGAAGGGGCAGAGACAGAGGGGGACAGAGGATCTGAAGTAGACTTTGTGCTGACAGCAGAGAGCCTGATGTGGGGCTTGAACCCATGAACCTGTGAGACCATGACCTGAGCCAAAGTCAGGCGCCTGACTGACTGACGCACCCAGGCGCCCTGCCAGACTATATTTCTAATGTAAAGCTCGTCCCAAGAAGAGTCCGTAGTGCAGAGAATCCTAACTGCCCTAGGCCTTGTAGCAAGCTTAGGTTGTAAGCTGCCTTCTGGGGCACACTGATACGGATCTACATAGCTTAGGAAGAGTCCTCCATTTAAGGTTGGGCCTCTGGCTTCTTGCGTAGGGAGAGAAAGAAATTCAGCTATAGCCTTGGCAAACTGTGAGAAAAGGATTACTGGGATATAAAGAGACGATTCACAATAGAGGAGTATGATTAGTAAAATGAACGTTGGAGAAGATACCTAACCTCACTAGTAAAGAAAGACATGTCAAAATATTAGGACACAGTGGGGCGCCTGGCTTTGGCTCAGGTTATGTGTGATCTCGTAGTTTGAGTCTGAGCCCCAGTCAGGCTTGCTGCTGTCAATGCAGAGCCCACTTCAGATCCTCTGTCCCCCCACCATACCCCCCTGCTCTCTCTGTGCCTCCCCTGCTGTGCTCTTTCAAAAAATAGGTAAACATTATTAAGACACAGTTTCTTCTAATCAAATAGCAGGTTAACCTGCAGTGAAATTTATGCTCTATGCATAGCAGATGGCATTGTAAATAGGTGCAAATGTTTTGGAGGGCAGTTTGCAATATGTTAGGAGCCAAAACGATGTCCTTTGATCCACTGATCCCAATTTTGTTATATGGTAAACATTTATAGAGTCCCTTCCATATGATAGAACATTCTGGGCAGAGACATCAGAGATTGATGTTTTAGACTGTTCCCTTCAGGAATGGACATTCTGCACGGGGAAAGCACACCTATAAATACCTTCCTTTCAGCTGACTTTGAGGGGCTCCTTTCCCACTGGGATCGAGATAGGTCAAATAGAAGAGGGTGTGGCCAAGTATGTTTTTGAGATAGTGCAGAAAAGGTAGTATATATAGGTAGGGGCACCTGGGTGGCTCTGTCGGTTAAGCGTCAGACACTGTTCCAGCTCGGGTCATAATCTCACAGTTCATGAGTTTGAGCCCTGCATCGGGCTCCATGCTGGCAGTGTGGAGCCTGCTCAGGATTCTCTCTCTCCTTCTCTCTCTGCCCCTCACCCACTCATGCTGTCTTTGTCTCTCTCAAAAATAAAATAAAGCATTAAAAACATGTTTTAAAAATTAAAAAAGAAAAGGCAGTGTAGAAGAAACATGGAGGGGAGGGAATTTCCAGCACTGTATTTCTTGATGAGGAAAGGGGGAAGACACTGTATCTCAGGCAGACACTGATGATTCTTCATGTCTTACCCAGAAATCATGGTTCTGGTGTGGACTCCCTTGCTTCTGCTGCTAGATCAGACTCTTTTCTCCCAGGCCTAGGACTTCTATGGTGGGATCACAGCTACTGGAGGTCCAGTACAGCACTTGGGTCTAGTCCATATGGCCTGGGGAGGAAGCGGTTCAGGGGAATAGTCTCCAGGGTCTGCAAGTCTATCAGTATCTTCACTCCCTAGAGCTTCTGAAGGATAAATGACATAGGCAGTGCTATACCTACAAGGTATAGCTGGGATCCTGCAATGGGCAACTAACTGTTGCCTCTGAAAACTCAAGGTCATCGAGTGTGTGGTCTTCCAGGGGTCCTGATCCCATGACTATTCTTACAGATCTAGGATCTGGTCCCTGAGCATCCGTGTGGCCTGAGAGCAGAACTAGCCAGTTCATCTAGAGGGCTAGACTCCAGGACTACTCTGGGTGGTTTGGGGATCTCATTGCCACCATGCCCCAGTAGGACTGCCCTTTGTGGTCCTACCTCTCACTGGTCTTTCCAGAAGCTGCACACTTCACTGACCCCTGTCTGCCAGCCCTCTCAGGCTCCTCATGTGCAGGGGGTGGGAGAGGAATTGTGGGTGGAGAACAGGAGAGGGCCATTCACCCTGTCTTCTCTGTGGGTAAATGCCCTTTCTGGCCAGATGTGACATCCTAGGTTAACACTTGCCTCTTTTCCAAGTTTCCTGGGTTCCCCTTTCACCTGGGGAATCTTTGCTGGGTGCATAATGTGAGGGGTGGGAGCGGGAGGAAGTATCTACTTCAGGAAGCCTTGATTCTACCCTAAGGTGATGCTCTCTGAGTCTTGGGGCCAATTTGCTCATGAGCTGCTCTAATAATACTCCCACAGGCTCTGACCCCGATCCCAACTGGCAGCTTCTTTTTTCTGGCAGCTGCACCCTCTTCTCTTGCAGAGGTGCTGTTGCTTTGCTCCCTGACAGCCAAGAGGACAACTTCTTTTCCTCTTGGTTCTGTTAGCAAAGGCTGAGACCAGCTTTAGCTTTTAAAAGGCTTTTTGGGGGATGCCTGTATGGCTTAGTCAGTTGAGCAGTTGAGCGTCTGACTTTGGCTTAAGTCATGATCTTGCAGTTCATGAATTCAATTCCCACGTCAGGTCTGTGCTGACAGCTCAGAGCCTGGAGCCTGCTTTGGATTCTGTGTCTCTCCTCTCCACACCCCTGCCTTGCTTGCGCTCTGTCTCTCTCTCTCTCTCAAAAATAAATACACATAAAAAAAAAAGGAAGGGAGGGAGGCTTTTTGAGCCCTGCAGAAGACAACAGAGAAACAGACACATAGGATTTAAATATCTCAGAGCAGATCGGCTTCCAAAGCATAAAGTTTTAACTCTTCTGCTGCGAACTGGCTCCCAAGCTCTGTCTCATTCTACCTGTTGCCTTGGGACAGTCACACTTTCCAAAGAAGGAAGGGCAGCAACAGACACATCTAATGAGCATCCAGTGTGTGCCATGAGCCTCGAACAGCAGAGTGAGAATGGAGGAGGAGCAGGGCTTGGAAAGAGAATATCAGCAGAGCTCTTGGCTTTTCTGTTCCAGGCCCCAGTTTCTTTTCTTTTTTCTTTTCTTTTGCTTTCCTTTCTTTTCTTTTTAAATTTAGAAACAGAGAGAGAGAGAGAGAGATCATGAGTGAGAGAGGGGCACAGAGGGAGAGAGAAAGAATCCCAAGCAGATCCCATGTTCTGCATGGAGCCCAGTGAGGAGCTTCACCCCATGACCCTGGGACTATGACCTGAGCTGAAATCAAGAGTTGGCTGCTCAACCAACCATGTCAGCCAGGCCACCCCTCACCCCAGTTTCTTTTCTAAAAATAAAAAGCATTCACTTTCTTTGTATATTTTCACAGTCTGTATATAATATATAAGCCTGGAACTTTTTGGTGTGTATTTAGGTTTGTGTGTGTTTGTGCATCTCTCTCCCATTTTACCCTGCACATAGTAGCATCCTATACACAGTGTTCTGCACTTTATTTTTTTTTGTCACTAACAATATATTTGGCAAAGAATGTACCTCATTCTAGTTAATGGCTGAATAATATTCTATCGGTTCTATGGCTATGTAATCATTTCCTTAATCAGTCTGTTTTTCAGGGTGTACATTTTGTTTACGACTATAAACAAGCTGGAATATATATCCTGGAACAAAACAGCAACAAGTCCCACGTAATTAGCTATTGACAAGCTAACCCCTGTGCACACACTGTCAGTGTTCCTAGGAGCTGGCCTCAGTTCCTGCACAGTGTGGGGCAGAGGGACCTGTGGGATGGCAACACCCAATCATCCAGATGCCCGTGTATGTCACTGGCTCCAAGGAATCCTGGGAAGATATTATTTTTCAGAATATAACAACATGACCAGCAAAATTTTTTTCTTGTAATGAGAGCCCAGTAACATCTCTGGCATAGAAGTCAGCATTATTGTTTCAACATTCTGATCTTTTAATCCTGGAGAGAGTGAAAGTAATACCTGTTTATATGTGTGAGATAAACTTGGATACAAGTAAAGGCAACTAATTTAGTTTCTAAGCACACACAGTAAGTAGTACATATAGGATATCTCTTTCTGTATATATGTAGGATATATGTGTGTATGTGTATGCCTGACACAAATAGGTGTTTAAAAGTGTTACTGATTTCTTTCTTTAGTTCTGTGCCTTCATAGATAGCCATAGGGAAGATAAATGAAGGAGGACGCTGAGGGCCCACGCTATATATCATGACACACCACCCAGGAGATCCTCCTAGAGTTAAACATATTTTGTCCCCTTGCTTTCTACTGGGCTAGAGGTAGTTGAGGGCAGGAAGAAAAAGACTTCCTTGGGCACCTTGGTGAATCAGTCAGTTAAGTGGCTGACTCTACATTTCCACTCAGGTCATGGTCCCCAGTTCATGAGTTTGGCCCTTTGTCTGACTCCGTGCTGACAGTGGAGCCTGCTTGGTTGGGATTCTCTCTCCTGTCTCTCTGCCCTTCCCTCCTTCTCTCTCTCTCTCTCTCTCTCTCAATAAATAAATAAATAAATAAATAAATAAACAAACAAACATTAAAATAAAAAAAGGAAAAGACTTCCTGTTCTAGAGATATCTGAAGAGTAAAACTATTAAATTAATACTTGCTAATGGATTGTTCTTTTCAGGCTATTAGCAAAACCCAGATGGTCATAGAAATTCTTACTACTGAGATCATCCCTCACTCTTTTGTACTAATATTCTATCTTGCTCAAATGAAAGGTTTTATAATAATATAATGTAATTTAACATAACATAATATAATACAAATTTGAGTTTTTACATATAGAGACTTATATTTATAATGCACCATCCAAATAAAATTATTTTATGTAATTTAATCATGAATGTGAACCAAATTTATACACACACAGATCATTGTTGGGTGTCCCATTTGGGTGGGGGGTTGGTGGTGTGGGCAGTGAAAGAATTTTCCCAAAATAGAACAAAAGAGATAGAAGGGGCACCTGGGTGGCTCAGTCGGTTGAGCATCTGACTTTGGCTCGGGTCATGATCTCACAGTTTGTGAGTTTAAGCCCCACATCGGACTCTGCTCTCAGCTCAGAGCCCTTTTTGTATTTTCTGTCCCCCTCTCTCTGCCCCTCCCTGTTTGACCTCTCTAAAAAATAAATAAAAACATTAAGAAAAGAGAAAGTAATTTTAAAAAGCAACAAAAGAGATAGAAATTTACTGACTACACTGCAGGGGGGCAGTGGGCAGGACAGCAGAGGAGACACTGTGAAGAGGCTCTAGTGAGGGACCACAATTATAGGGCAGCGTGAGGGAGTGTGGGGATGGATGGACTTTTCCCTTTTTTTGTAATCTTAGGAACTGTGCCTGGTCATAATTGGGTCAGTGAGGGCCTGTGGCTATTTCGAGGTGAGTCACTTAATGAGCCTGTTTGCATTCAGCTTGGTGGCCCCTGTGAGCCCTTTGCCTTGCTCTACAGCAATTTTGCAGGTGAAGAAAGGAGGGGAGTATTTGCCAAGACTCTACAGTCAGCTAATTGAAGAGATCTGGACCAAATCCCACAGCCTGTTTCCCTCAGATGTCTACTCACATAGCTGAGACCATGTCCTGGCCCCAAGTGCTACTACTGAAATTATGGGTGCATGCTGTGCTTTGTGAAATGAGTCCAAAGAAATCCCCAGATCTTGCTTGCTGTCGTCAAGGACAGCCACCCAAAGGCCTATGGGCTTTGCCCAGTGTGTTGTTTCTCCTTATACTCCAGGGCTTATTTATCTCTTGGCAGATACCAGGTGAGGAACCCCAGCCTCTCAGCCTAAGGCAGGAGAGGCACAAGTCAGATCTGCATCTTGATTCTCGAGTCCCAACTATGAAGCAATAGCATGGATTGGTATGGGTCTCCTTGCTTTGTGATTTGGCTGATTAACTCATGCTTAAGGGCAGCATTATTGCTGCTGCTATTGAAACTAATCCAATTACAAAGCATCTTACTACAGGGCAGAGGTTTGCCAATTGGGTCTGGCTCCTTCAGCAAAAACCTATGTTGAAGAGAGCATGCTGATTCCAGAGGGATCATAGTCTGTTGTTGAAAAAATTTTTTTATTTTTTCAAAAGTAATCTCCATGCCCAACATGGCCGTAAACCTACAACCCTGAGATCAAGAGTGATGTGCTCTACTGACCAAGCCAGCCAGGTGAGCCAGGATCATAGATTCTTAAATCTCTGGCTGGGGTGGGCCCAGCCAGGGCTCTCTACAGATACAGGACAGAGGAGCACCAGTCCACATGGCGTCACAGAGCAGTGCTAGTCTCTGCATAGCATGGCATGAATGGAATCCTGACATCCTCAGAACATGAGTCATGTTCATGTGGAAACTTCTTAGGGGTAGGGTGTGGATTCTAATTCATGGATAAGCTCTTAGAAGGAAAGCCAAGGAACTGGGAATCTCCCATGTCTCTTTCTTTTTAAAAAAAATGTTTAATTATTTTTGAGAGAGGCAGAAAGAAAGAGAGACAGAGGATCCAAAGTGGGTTCTGTGCTGAAAGCAGAGAGCCCAATGTGGTGCTCGAATTTATGAACCCAGAGATCATGACATGAGCTAAAATTGGATGCTTATCCAACTGAACCACCCAGGCACCCCTCCCATGTTGATGGACTGGGACTTTGACATGGGTGCCAGAATGGCCATGGCAGTCAGAGGATGTAGATGTCCTCCAGCTCTCAGTTCCTGACTGTAGGCAATCTTAAAATTATCCTATCATAGTGGTCTGGGTCAGGGCCCTCATTGTTTAAGAATGAATTTTGCAGGTTGTAGTCCAGATTCAGGAGAAGCATCCCAAGAAGGAAACTTGGATTTATCATTAACTCATTAACTCCTCCATGCCTTCTAGAAATACTGTTTCTAATGTTTCTAATATATTATCTTGCAACAAGGACC
The DNA here is from genome assembly GCF_006229205.1 of Suricata suricatta. Classification (NCBI taxonomy): domain Eukaryota; kingdom Metazoa; phylum Chordata; class Mammalia; order Carnivora; family Herpestidae; genus Suricata; species Suricata suricatta. The sequence continues at coordinate 71,896,829 of NC_043708.1, forward strand.
AATACAAGAGAGAACTTTTTGGAAGGATATGTCAGTGTTTTTGAGAATCACTGTGAATGGTCAGCACAGCTACCCAGCCAAAGAAGTTGTCTAGAAAATGAAGAAAGAGGAGGAGGAAGAGGAGAAGGAGGAGGAGGAGAAGAAGAAAAAAGAAAATGAAGAAGAAATATGAGAAGGGATGAAGAAAGAGAAAAGAAGGAGGAGAGAAAGGTATATAATAGGAAAAAATACTTATTTAAAATATAGAAATTATTTTTCATTTCTGAGTTAGTGGAATTCTTTACTGACTGCCAAACTTTGTGTTAGGGGCTAAAACCAGAAGAGGAGTAGAGTGAATTATGGGAAGAACTATCTTATTTTTCTCGTATAATTCTTGTTCTAAGAACTTGGTTTGCATTTTGAACTTGGTAAGATGCCTTTATCCAAGCTCCGAAGGTACTATAGGCATCAGACATCAATAAAATCTTCCAAGATTCTACAGGCCAGGTCAGTCTCCCCCATTCCCTTTCTTTTTAATCCTACTCCATCCACCAAAGGGCCACATTACATAGAGGCCTAATACTTAGAAAAAATAGAGCAAGGGAGAGCCATTTGCAAAGAGGAACCCATGTTCCTTTTTGTTTCTAGTAATATCCCTGTTTTTTCTTCACACAAACATTTTCCATTTTATCACCTCCTGATGCTGGAAACTCAAGTCTTTGAATTTTTTGCTGTTCAGAAATCTGCAGAAGTTCAAAGCACTTTGTTAAGTTCTCAAGTCTTTTTCCTCTGCTCCACTCACATTGGATTGCTTTCTGTAATTTTTAATCTTGACCTAATTTTTGCCTCTATGTCAACTGACAACATGAAAGAACCCAGAGGTCTTCCTGTGAAATCTGAAAGAGAGTGAGTGTTGAGTAAGAGACTAATCTAGGTTTCTAGAATAGTTGCAGTCTAGATTGCATAATTTCACATGTGTGCTGTTTTCTAAATACCTCTCATTTATATTCCCCATGCTTGTATTTCATTAGGTAAAATAGGAATTTTATCTTTTATTTATAAACTAGCTATTTGTGCACTGTGCACTCTATTTCTGAAACTGTTAATCACAGGGCATATTAAGATACATGATCTCTAAGTAGCTTATGGGAAATTAGAAAAACTAAACATGTGAAAGAAGTAATAACATGTATTCGAACAAGGTTTTATGGGAGCTTAGGAGACGGAGGGAATTATTTTCCCTATTCTATTCAAGAAGGCTTCCAGGAGAAAGCTCCATTACAGCAGGGCCAAGAGGATAAGCGGGGGTTTTCTGGGTAAGACAGAAAGGATGGGCATTCTAGAATGATGGGTTGATGTGGAAACATGCACACAGGTGGGGAAGGTCTGAGGGCTAAGAGATAGATGTTCAATAGATGTCCAGCTTCTAAGTGAGAAAAATTGGAATCAGACTCTTGAATTGCTATAATATCATCTTTCAACAAAATGAATCCACATAATTTTGTACTAGTTTTCTATATTCTTGTTATCTGAAAATGCACTCATGTGTCCATCGATGTCTTTATATAAATATGGACACAAACTTTGACCCGGACAGGACTGAGTGCATAGCTAATAGCACTTAGTGTCATCTTTGTTGAATTCCTTAATTCCTCATTATTAAGCAAGTTTATTCATATACCTGATGTGTGAAGCATTTTTATAGGTGATGAGGATGTAAAAGCAAATTAGGTGTGGTGTAATGCTATAATGCTTATAGTCTCTGTAATGCTGATAGTAATGCTTTTAAAAAAATTTGTTTTCTAATGTTTATTTTTGAGAGAGAGAACAAACAGTGTGAGTGGGTGGAGGGGTAGAGAGAGAGGGAGACACAGAAACCAAAGCAGGCTCCAGGCTCTAAGCTGTCAGCACAGAGCCCAACGCAGGGCTCGAACCCACAAACTGTAAGATCATGAGCTGAGCTGAAGTTGGATGCTTAATTGACTGAGCCACTCAGGTGCCCTAATGCTTACAGTCTTAATGAACAAAGAGCTGCACTCAAGTGTTTATAATGGGAAGCAAAACCTACACATTGCAGTCAAAGTGGGTATTTCTGGCTCAAGAGCTGCTCTGATTTGCCCATTCAGTGGGGGTTTTGTTGTTGCTTATTTTTAAAATAGGATATTTGAAGTTGGTGGTAAGATATCCAAGTGAGGATTTTCACATAGAAAATTTGGATTTCTGGTTTGCCTTAAAATAGCCAAGTATGTGGCCACCGTTACCTCAGTGTAATCCTCAGCTAAAGACCCTTACTAAAACAGAGACATAAAGAATCAACTTCTAACATACTACTTTACTTGTGCAATCAGAGCAAACAGAAATAAAGGGTCATAAGAATTAGTTCTTTTATTAACTCCATGAAGAATATGTGGAACAGCTCTAGTGAGCAATCAGAAATATTTGCAGAATGATGAGAATAGAAAGCCTATGTGGTTTTGAACAGAACTGGATAAATATGATGAAATCTTTGACCTGGGCTTCATTTTTTCTATTGTCCTTGGTCTTTTATTCTTTTATTTAAAAAGTTTATTTATTTTGAGAGAGAGAGAGAGAGAGAGAGAGAGAGAGAGAGAGAGAGAGGGAGGGAGGGAGAGGGAGGGCGAGCGCTCATCGTGTGCAGGGGCTGGGACAGGGCAGAGAGAGAGAATTCCAAGCAGGTTCCTTGCTGTCAGTACAGAGCCAGATTTGGGGCTTGATTTCATGTGAGATTATGACCTGAGCTGAAATCAAGATTTGGATGCTTAACTGACTGAGCCACCCCAGGCACCCCAGATCTTTTATTCTTCTGTGAAAATGTTTTCCAGGTAGAAGTTTTTGAGTTGAAGCTTGATATAAAGCTGTTGGTAGAAGGATGAAATGTGTACAACTGGTGGGAAGTGAGGTGATTGATGTAAGTCAGGATGCATAAGTAGTAAAAGCACTCATTGTCATGTGTTCATTCTAATGTGAATGACTGACCAACACACGACATCTCTGGTTTCATATGTATGATTGTTTAGAACAACACTGTGTGAAAAAGTGAACTGAAAAAAGAAATGTTAATAATAGAGATGGGATGGAGCTCTGGTGCAGGGTGTCTGACGTCTGGGAAACTCTGAGATAAACAGGCTTATATGGGTCGACGCCCTAGTTGTCTGGCTTCTCAGTTTGAACTTGTTTCCCAACAGTGTAGTTTTCCAAGAATAGTCATTACTGCTGATATATTTAGTAGCTGGGCCTTTCCTTTGATGCCATTTCAGGGGAATTGTTGGCCTCTTAACTGTTAAGGTATATTCTTCCTCCAAATCCAGGGTATCTTCGTGCACGGAGTGTCATGCTCTACTCTGTCTCAGTCTCCTACTTGCCTCATTCCTTTCCCTTAAGAGGGACAAGCCTGGTTTTCTGCTAAAAGTGCATGGGCTTTTTAAAAAGACAGATTGGAGTTTGACTCACAGCTCTGCTATTCACCTTCCACGTGACTTCAGACAAGGCTCTTGTCTTCCCTTTTCTGCCAGGGAAACAGTAAAATTTTTTCCAGATACACAGACTTACTAAGTCTGATGGCAGGCTACTCTAGATCTTGAGCACAGGTAAAAACACTAGGAAGTGCAGAGAGTGTGACCTACCAGACAGCATTTGTGTGAGGCTTAATCCCAATTGCCTTGTATGAAATGGGTGCACCAAAGAGGTGGTGGTTTCCTTGTTTATTTCCAGCACTCCATGAGGCATACAAATCGTGAATTGTGCTGAGATATTTAGGCTGTGTAGCACTCATCAAAGCTTCTTCTTGGGTTTGATGAGTTTTAGGTCTTTTGTTTTCCAGTTAGACCAATGTTTGAACCCTCTTGGAGTTAGCCAAGGATGAGAAATACTTCACTGATGTTTGTTGACTGTGTTTGTTTGTATTCCCTAGGGTGTTAGCAAAATTACCACACTTCACACCTGGACAGTCTTGGCGGTGTAAAATCATTCTGTAGTCTTCTGTCCTGAACTGTTCTCTTGCTCAATTCTCTTGCTCAACTGAACAACAGCTTTGAGGGGTAGGGATTTGCATGTTGCCTTCAATGTAATAATGAAATGTTTTTCTTTTTTTTTTTAATGTCTTTTATTTATTTTTGAGAGACAGAGAGACAGTGCGAGCAGGGGAGGGTCAGAGAGAGAGGGAGACACAGAATCTGAAGCAGGTTCCAGGCTCCAAGCTATCTGTCAGCACAGAGCCTGACACAGGACTCGAACCCATGAAATGTGAGATCATGACCTGAGTCGAAGCCGGCACTTAACCAACTGAGCCACCCAGGCGTCCCTGAAATGTTTTTCTTGATAATCTTTTTTTTTAATTAAAAAAAAATTTTTAGGGGCGCCTGGGTGGCTCAGTCAGTTAAGCCTCCGGCTTCAGCTCAGGTCAGATCTCACCTTCGTGGGTTCAAGCCCTGCATCAGGCTCTGTGCTGACAGCTAGCTCAGAGCCTGGAGCCTGCTTCCGATTCTAAGTCTCCTTCTCTCTCTGCCCCTCTCCCTCTCATGCTCTTGTCTCTCTCTGTATCAAAAATAAATAAAACATTAAAAAAATTTTTTTTAATTTATTTTTGAGAGAAACAGATTGTAAGTGGGCAGGGGGCAAAGAGAGAGGGAGATACAGTATCCAAAGCAGGCTCCAGGTTCTGAGCAGTCAGCACAGAGCCCGACCAAGGACTCGAACTCATAAACTGCGAGATCATGATGTGAGCTGAAGACACTTAACCAACTGAGCCACCCAGGCACTCCGATTTCTTGATAATCTTAAAGTAACAATAATAAACATACATGTTACATTAGTCAGGTTCTTCCAGAGAAACAGAGCCAATAGAATATACATAAAGAGATTTATTATAAGGAATTGGTTCATGCAGTTATGAAGGCTGGCAACTTCTAAGAGCTCCAGGGTAAGTCGGCAAACTGGAGACCCAGGAACACTGATGGTGTAGTTCCAGTCTGAAGGCAGGCAGGCTTGAGACCCAGGAAAAGCTGATGTTTCAGTCTGAGTCAGAAAGCAAAACCCACTTGAAGGGCATCAGGCCAGAGAATTCTTTTTCATCTGGGGGAAGAGTCTACATCTTTGTTCCATTCAGGACTTAAATGTATTGGAAGAGGCTCACCCACTTTAGGGAGAACATCCTGCTTTACTGAGTCTACTAATTTAATTATTAATCTCACCTCAAACCATCCTCACAGAAATATCCAGAATAATGTTTGATTGAATATCCAGGCACCCTGTGGCCCACTCAAGTTGACACATAAAATTAACCATCACAGGTAAATACATATTTACATGTAAGTATATATAACAGAATAAGTTTTATTTCAGGTAGTCTGGCTATTTCTTCTGGATTTAGGTATAATCTTATAAGAAAATCAGGTTTACATAGTAGAAAAATTCAGAAACGTGAATGCATTTTTGGCAAACGTTCTTCTACACACCCACACAACTACTCCTTTATTTTGTCAGGGATTCAGAGAACTACAGAGAATCTGAGCTGGAAGGAATTCATCAGGTCTTTCATTCCAAGTCTTGCATTTAGCAGCTGGGGACCAGAATGGTGGGGTGACTTATCTCGCTGACAGAAAATTCGTCTAGCTGACAGAACTGGGAATTAAATAAATGGCTCCCTGATACAAGGATTCCATTAGAACTAGGTGGCAATTTAACAAATGAGGTGGGTCTGTGGGCAACCTGTAGCAATCTCCAGGTAGTGGGACAGAGGTAAAGAAGGAGGTAGGGGCCGAGACTGGGTATGCAAGAGGAAGGAGGATATGACAAAGTGAGTTCCTCCGCTGAGTACTTAGAGTGAGGGGACAGGAGAAAGAGAGGGAGTATGAAGTGCTGAGGGTTTTGGGGGAGGAGAAGGAGGGACTGGTAAACCGAGGGAAGTGAGACACAGGTGCCCTGCTCTCTCTTCTGGGACAGAAAACACAACTCAGATGTGGCTCCTCTTCCCTGTCACTCCTGGACAAGACTGTCTTCTAGGCCAAGAATTTGTAATCAACTCCCTGGACACCTCCACTCTACCACTGGGGATATGGATATGAAGTAAGGCCTTCCCTCTCTGGACAGGGTTGACTCTCCATGCTCGGCAGCATTCGGCACAGCTGATCGCTCCTCCTCCTTGGTGAGGCTGAACTGGGCAATGCTGCCTCTTATGACAGAGGCAAGAATGAAAAGCATCATGAGATCAGTCCTGGTACTCTCCTGGCAGATAGTCATATCAAGCTGCAGTCTGGTCTCCAGGACATCCCTGTCTCCTGGCTCTTCCAGGACTGCACAGGGCGTCTGTTCTCAGCCCCCTCTGCAAGTTCCACCTGTTCTTCCTGGTACTTGGATTTTGGAGAGCCCCATGATCAGTGTGTGATCTTCTTCATCTACACAGTCTATGATCTTATCCGGTCTCAAGGCTTTAAATGCCATTGATATTCCAAAATTTCTAGATTTATACCTTTAGTCTAGCTCTCTCTCCTGAACCTCAGGCTCATATATCGAAGTGTCCGCAAGGCACCTTCACTGGATGTTTAATAGACATGGGAAACTTACCATGTCCCAAAGGGAGAGACTTCTCTTCTTCCCCCCAAACTGCTCCTCTGTTAACATCCCCCTTCTCAGATGAAGGTAATGTCATCCTTTCTAATTTGAGGCCAACAACTTTGGTGTTGTTCTTGATTTCTTTCTTTTTCTTTTGTCTCCCTTCCAACCTGTCAGTAAAGTCTGTTGTTTTTATCTTCAAAACACATCCAGCCCTCTCTGACTGCCTCCACTGCTACCATCTGGTCTGAGAGACCATTTTTTCCCACCAGGATCATTATACAAGTCTGAGACTGGACTTCCTGCTTCTATGCTTAACTTCACACATAGCAGCCTGAGTAATCTTTCAAAATATAACTCAGGCAATACAACTCTGTTCAGAATCCTTCAATGCCTCAATTAATTCTTGAGTAAAAATGAAAATGCTTACAAAAGTCCTTACACTCTTAAGCAGTCTCTCCTCCCATACCCTTACTTTTCAGAACAAATCCCCTACTATATATCTTCCCTCTTACTCACTCTTCTCCAGTGTCTGGCCTGTTTGCTGTTCCTGAAAGACAGACATACTCTTTATGTATATGGCATATGTAAGGCTAACTACTATACCACCTCTAAGTCTTTGCTTAAATGTTACTTTAGGGGTGCCTGGGTGGCTCAGTTGGTTAAGCATCTGGCTTTGGCTCAGGTCATGATCTCACGGTTTGTGGGTTCAAGCCCCATGTTGGGTTCTGTGCTGACAGCTAGCTCAGAGCCTAGAGACTGCTTCAGATTCTGTATCTCCCTCTCTCTCTGACCTTCCCCTGCTCGTGCTGTCTCTCTCTGTCTTTCAAAAATAAATAAAAAGCATTAAAATTTTTTTTAAATAAAAATTTTGTTTAAATGTCACTTTATCAAGGGCACTTAAATACCCTATTTAAAAATGCTATTTAGGGACCACCTGGGTGGCCCAGTCCTTGAAGCCTCCCACTCTTGGTTTCTGTTCAAGTTACAATCTCACAGTTTGTGATTTAGAGCCACGCATTGGGCTCCCTGTTGCCCATACAAAGCCTGCTTGGGATTCTCTCTCCCACTCTCTCGCTGCCTCTCCCCTGCTCACTCACACACACACTCTCTAAATAAATAAATAAATAAACTTAAAAAAAATTTTTAAATGCTACTCATAGCTTCCCTTCATTTTCCTTCCTCTTCTATTTTTCCCATAGAGTTTATCACCTTAACAGCCTACATAATTTACATTCTTCTTCTATTTTCTGTCTCGCTCTCCCTCTCTCTTGTCTGCTGTATTCTCGGATGACTCCTACGTACTTTGATAGTGTCTAGCACATAAGTACTCAATACATGATGGCTGAATAAGGCTCCCCAAATGAAAGGCCCAACTGGCACTACACAATATTCCTGAGATGTCAAGGTCACAGACTGATTCAAGGTCTGGGCCAGCCCTTACCAGCTGCTCCCTCAATTGAATCTCCACTCTGGTCAGTCGTGAGGCCTAATTTGCGGGGGAAGGGAGCTGATGCAGATAACCTCTTTCCCTATTTGGTGAGTGCTGGTGATCTAACCCCTCCTTATCTTTGGGGAACTTCAGGCCTTCCCTCTAAGGCTTTCTTCCCGGAATCCGCACCACTCGTTCCCACTAGCCCGATGCCTCTCTCATAGCCCTTCCAGGGCTGAGGCCCTTAACCGCAAAGCGGGGCGGGCGCTGGCCGCGGGTGTAAATGCGCCTTCCTGCCAGCAGTGGGCAGGAGCTGCCGCGCAATCCAGGTGCTGGGCGCGCGCCGAGCTCCGGCCTGGCCCTTTCCTCCGCGGTTTCCCTGCTCTGCCCTCAAATCCCCGCCTTCTTCCGGGGCCAAACTGAAGGACTCGAGGGCCGAGAGCGCGCGGGCGGTGGTGACGCGGTGCTGGGCGTCTATTCCGGAAAGGCTCGAACAGCACTCCTGCGGCACTGTCCACAGGGACTACAGTGATAACACGGTGTAGGCTAATTTAATTACAGTGAATGGAAGAAGATTGTAATTAACCTAAATTCAAAAGATATTTAGTTGCTAGGCTCTTCATTGTCTTTTGCTCAGCAAGGTGGCCCCAGGCCTACCTTCTGATAAAGTTTCTGGAATGACAAATGAAAGGACTGAGCCTTTCTTCTTTTCCTCAACCACAAGTTCTTCCCCTACCCGGAGAGGGGAGATAGAGAGCTCAGATGGAATTATGGAGAGGCATATGAAGAAGGATAATACTTAGTGTTTTCCTAAGAAATTGAAAAATTGTATTCACGTGAAGTTGACCCTTTGCATATTGAGAAAATGGAGGAAACTCATTAATTATGTAAACAGGCTCTGTAAATGAAATTACTATACATGTTTGTGGTACAGTAATGAAGAGTGTACAGATTTTGAATAGCCTTGTCCAGGTACCAGTCCTGACTCCTTCTATATAATACTTATCATAAGGGTTGATTAGGGGCTCCTGGGTGGCTCAGTCAGTTAAGTGTCCAAGTGATAGGGGAGTGAAAGAATGACAGAATGGAAAATCTTTAGTCTATAACCTTCACTTTAGAGCTAAGACATAGGAGTATGAGGTGATCTGCCAACCTCCAATAGCAAGCTTGTTTCAGGCACCAAACTGCAGGTTTCTCTCCATGTTTGAGGTGATGTCATAGGTACTCTGACGCTGGTAAACATTCTAGATGTAAAGTAGTAAACATGAAATTAGTCCATCTAGTGTCTAATTATTGCAGTTTTTCCATGTTGCCTTCATCCCGAGGTCTGAGAAGAAAACACCTACAATGTCATTTTTACAGGATTAGAGGAAAAAGAGAGGCAGTGGAGGTTCCATTTTCGTTAGGAATATCCACCTTCAAGAGAGACATATCTATTTCTGTGGATGTCATCTGCTTGGCAAAAACCCTTCCCTGAGACTCCCAGCTATGAAAAAAAGGAGTTAGAATATTAGACTCAGAGACAGGAACCTGACACCCAGAGAATACCTAGAAACCCCGAGCACCAGTTGGAAAGATTCCTGATGATGGTCCATATCCAAGGATGAGTTGAGGACCTTTACTCTGAGGCAAAGAAATATGTGGGCGAAACATGAAGTCTACTCCCTTAGAATAGAAAGGCTCACATTTTCTTTCCTTTTTTTTCTTCTTTTAAGCTTATTTTATTTATTTTGAGAGAGGGAGAGAGAGAATCCCAAAGGCTCCATGCTATCAGCTTAGAGCCTGATGTGGGGCTTGAACTCATGAACCATGAGATCATGACCTGAGCTGAAACTTAAGAATCTGTTGCTTAACTGACTGAGCCACTCAGATGCCCCACATTTTCTTTTTAATAGCTTTTAAAACCAGCATGTGCAGGGGTGCTTGGGTGGCTCTGTTGGTTAAGTATCCAAGTTTTGGTTTTGGTGCAAGTCATGACCTCATGATCATTGGATCGAGCCCTGAGCTGGGCTTTGTGACTGACAGTGTAGAGTCTGCTTGAGATTCTCTCTCTCACTCTCTCTCTGCCCCTTCATACCCTGCACACACTCTCTCTCAAAATAAATAAACATTAAAAAAATAAAACAGGCATATGTATTTAAAGTAGAAATAGTATATATATGTATATATAATATGTTATAAATATACATATATACACATATTAAAAAATATATACACACATATATATTTTAGGAAGAGTAAACATTTTTTATGATGCAAGGCATCATCAATTCCTTTCTGAGCTAGCCCACTGTATTAAAGGATTTCCAGGGACACCCACCTCCTTCACAGGCTAGGAATCATGTGACTGATAGATGCAAACACTTTAGAGATGTAAGTTTTTAGGTTAACTGGACTGTTCAATTAAGGAGCAAGAATCCACTTTGGGATTGAGAAATAACCTTGTATGACAGTCCCATACAGGGGCAAATAGGTGGTAGGCATCTCCTTTATTGACAAGTCCTTCTCTCTCTTTGCCTCTTATTCAGAGAAAAGAAGGGGTACGAGGTAGAAGGGGTGCAGATGGGTAGGAGAAGAGAATTTGTGACATTAAGTATTTGGGACAAGAAGTTCTTAGAAATAGGTATTTAGAAGGAAAGGACCATGGCCCACTCTCTGACCCCACTCTTCTTGACCTACTTTCACAGGGAGCATGAATCTGATGTGTACCTTCTTCCACCTTCTCTTCCTGGAGCAAACTCTTCACCCCGGGCCTGCTCTTCTCCACACAACATACAGACAGCCCCAGGTCCTGGGTCCCTGGACACCACCCATGCTGTGAGGTGATGGTGAGGGGACGGTGGCTGATGCACAGGGATAAATGCAAGAGAATCAACACCTTCATTTATGAGGATGTAGCCACTTTGGCAGATTTCTGCAGAATTCCACCTCTGCCTTCTACCAACAGCTGCTCCATGAACAGCAGTCACGAAGGTACTCACATTGTCATTCTGCTTTGCCAGCGTGGGAACCAGGTTCCTGATGCTACCACATCAAGCCCATCCCTGTAGGCTGTGAGGAGGGAGCATCTGTCCACCTGGATGGCCAGACTCCTCCTACACCTCCCAGCGGAAGCTGAGTGACTTGCACCTTGCACCTGGAGTGCCCTGGGCAAAGCCTTCCCTGTAAATGCTGGTATAGGGATCACTCATTGTACCCATTCATATGCACCTCCTGCATCTCTCTCTCAGCTTTTGCCCCCAAACCCCCACTCCACCCGGCATGTCGGCCACGGTGTCACATTTTTTGGTGCAATACGAGATGGGGGTGGAGGAGTTGGGGAGAACCTCGGTTATGGGTATCTACTGTGGAAAACCCTTGCTCCCACAGAGTGGCTACACAGGCCTGGCCTGGCTGGGCAGATTTGCCCAGGAGCTGCTCTTGTAACAACTCCCAATGGCGCTGGCCCTGGGCACCCTTGAGTGTTCCAGCTCGCAGGGTCTTTCCTCGCCACCTGCAGCTCCTTTCTCCCCAGCGGGGACCTGCGGAGAACATTAGGGACAACATTCAAGGAGAAAGCCCGCTGATTTTCCAGAAACAAATCCCTGAAGTGCCAGCACAGCACCGGAAGGAGCCGCTACCTGGAGGAGAGGTGGCGAAGCAGGTCTCCTTATTGGCCCGCAGGGGGCGCTGTGCCACATGAATCTGTTGGCCAGAGATCAGAACTTTTTCCTGGGTTTGATGGGTTGGAAGTTTCGTGGTTACTGACACAAGGTTTGGGGATAATAGGCGAAGAAGCATAAAATTCAGACGACATAACCACAGCCTCACTTTCAAAGAACAGATTTCTGAATTTTATCATAATTTTCATGCTGTTATGCGTTTTAGTATTGAACTTGCCACCTTCAGATTTGAAGGAAAGAAAATAAGTACAGAGCAACTACTTATGCTATAAGCTTTACAGTCGGCTGTACTGGAAAACAGTTTATTTCAACTTTAAAAAAATTTTAATGTTCATTTATTTTTGAGAGAGAGACAGAGCAAGCAGGGGAGGGGCAGAGAGAGAGAGAGGGAGACACGGAATCCGAATCAGGCTCCAGGCTCCAAGGGGTCAGCACAGAGCCCAAGGCTCTGAGCTCTCAACACAGAGCCCGACTTGGGGCTCACACCCACAAACTGGGAGATCATGACCTGACCCAAAGTCAGATGCCTAACCGACTGAGCCACCCAGGTGCCCCAGTTTATTTCATCTTGTAATCCATGAAATACACAATCCATTTATTTTCCTTCTTTTTCTTTTTTCTTAAAGTACACTCCATGCCCAAAGGCCCCCCCTCCCCGAGATCAAGAGTTGTGTGCTTTACCATGGGAGCCATCCAGGCACCCCCACACAGTCCATTTCTGAAGGAAGTTTTTCTACCCACAGGAGGGAGCATCTGTAGGTGAGTAACTTCTCTACCCTGTGACTCCACTGAAATGGTGTCAAGGCTCTAAATCAAAGGAGGGCACCTGACTCTAGGGCAGCCATCCATGAACTGACTAGCCCAGTGCCCATGGAATAAACTGGTCTGGAGATTTTACTGTCCTGGAATAAGGCTGACAAAACTGAATACTCTTATTTTCATTTCTCCCCATGATGCCAGAAGCTGTAATTGTGTTGTCTTTGTTTGTGACCTTCAGCACTTAGCCTAATGCTTGCTATAAGAGTGCTTTCTACAAATCTTTAATGGGCCATTGTGGTAGGTTCTGCTGGTACTAAGAATTTTTTGCAGACTCCGTTTTCTGAATGGGGAAGTTCTCTCCTTTTCTGCTCCCTGTTTCCACCCATAAATGGATTGTGAATTTTATTGAATAATTTTTCTGCATCTGATGATACAGTCATATACTATTTCTGTCCTAATCAGTTAATAGAGTTGAATTGTATAAAAATTTCTGGACATAAGCAACTCCATTTTGAAGCTCTATTTTCCTTTTCAACTAATGAACTCTTGAACTGGGCCAGAAGCTGCAAAGGTTTTACGAGCAGTTCCTCATAAAATTTCAACTGAGCAACTGGCATTAAGATCATGTGAGGACAGGAAAGTTAATTAATACATACAGTGACAGTTTCACTTGATAGCACCAATAAAGTAATCAATAAGATAGTAATCAGAAGCGGCTCAACCGATTAAATGCACCAAATTACCTGGGTATTTTTTTCCCTTCTCTTATCTAAAGCATGTAATTACTCCTTCCTTCTTACTCATAACCCCCCCTCCAAGCTTTCCCCACATGAGGGGGCATGTTTCTGGTTACCCTGGAATCTACTCCCAGATTATAACTCTCAGACCCCAAATAAAAGCCTTTGTTCTTCTTCTTTTTTCTTTTAAAGTTTATTTATTTATTATGAGAGAGAGTGAAAGAGAGAGTAGGGGAGGGGCAGAGAGAAGAGAGAGAGAATCCTGAGCAGGATCTGCATTGCCAGGGAAGAGCCTAATTCTGGGCTCTATCCCACAAACCACAAAATCATGACCTGACCAGAAATCAAGAGTCAGACGTTCAATGGACTGAGCTGCCCAGGCGCCCCACCTTTGTTCTTTTTCACGTCTGCCTTCTTTTCTTGGTTAACTGTGGGTGAATTGCATTAGTTGTTATTAAACCAACTATGAGATAAATCCAATTTGGTTATGATAAATTGCCTTTTTAATATATAAATGAATTTACTTTGCTAATATTTAAGGATTTTATTTTGCATTTATGGTCATGAATGAAATTGGTATATACTATTATTATTATTGTTTGCATTATCTGATCTGATTTTGGTATCCAGGTTGTATGTTAGCCTACAGAAATGAGTTGAAGAGTATTCCTTCTTTTTCTTTTTCCTATAATTGGAATTGTGTGTTATTTTATTATTTACAGAACTCATCTGTAAGGCTGTCTGGCCCTGGCATTTTCTTTGTGAATATTTTTAACTTTTATTTCCATTTATTTATATTGTTATGTAGATACTGAGTTTTCTTTTTTTTTTCTTTTTTTTAAGTTTATTTATTTTAAGAGACAGAGAAAGAGTTCAAGGCAGAGAGACAGGGATAGAGAGAAAATCCCAAGGAGGCTCCACACTGTCTTGCATGGAGCCTGACATGGGGCTCAAACTCACACACTGTGAGGTTATGACCGGAGTCAAAACTGAGAATTGGACGCTTACTTGACTGAGCCACTCCAGTGTCCCTCTATTTCTTCTTGAGGTAGCTTTAGCAGGGTGTATTTTTATCTATGAATTTGTCCATTTCACCTAAGGTGTTTAAATATATCAGCACAACTGGGTGATACATAAAGTGACTCTATACCTGGAACTAATGTTATACTGTATGTAAATAAAAACATTTTAAATATACATATCAGCACAAAGCGATTCATAATCTGTTTAATATTGCAACATCTGTTTTTAACATCTGTTATGACATTTTATTTGTACCCTTTATATTGATAAATTTATGAGATGTGTCTCTCTTATTAGCCCTTTTTAAACCAAGACTTTTATTTAAAGTAGGCTCCATGGGCATGGATCTTGAACTCACAACCCCAAAATCAAGACTTGGTGCTCAATAGACTGAGCCTTGTGGAAGCAAGCTGTTGGTGTATAGAAATGCAACTGATTTTTGTATGTTGACTTTGTGTCCTGTGATTTTAATGAATTTGTTTATTAGTTGTATCAGGTGTGTGTGTGTGTGTGTATGTGTGTGTATGTGTGGTCTTCAGGGTTTTTTACATATAAGATCATGTCATTGGCAAACAGAGATACTTTTAGTTTTCTTTTTCATATATTTGATAAGAGGTTAATTTCCAAAATATATAAGGAACTGCTGCTATAACTCAATAGCAAAAAAGTAATTAATCCAATTTTTAAATGGGCAAAAGACTTGAATAGACATCTCTCCAAAAAGACATACAGATGCCAACAAGTATATGAAAAGATGCTCAACATTACTAATTATCAGGAAATGCAAACAAAACCATTTCACACTGGTTAAAAGATATTGAGATAGAACTTCACACCTCTTAGAATGGCTCTTATCAAAAAGATAAGAGATAACTAGTGTGGTGAGGAGAAAAAAGAACCCTTCTGTGCTGATGTTGGGAATGCAAACTGTACAGCCATTGTGGAAAATGGTGAGAAGCTCTTCTTTGAAAGTTAAAAATAGAATTACCATATGATCCAGCAATTCTGCTTCTGAATATATATCCAAAGAATTGGAGTCAAGATCCTAGAGAGATATCTGGACTCCCCTGTTCACTGCAGCATTATTTACAATAACCAAGAAAATGGAAATGACCCAACTGTCCATCAACAGATGAATGAATAAAGAAAATGTGGCATATACATATAATGGAATATTATTCTGCCCTAAAGAGGAAATCCTACCATTTGTGACACTGTGGATGGACTTTTAAAATGTTATAAGTGAAATAAGTGAGCCACAGAAAGACAAATACTGCATGAATCCTGATATATTAAGTATTTAAAATAGCCAAAGTATAGAAGTAAATGAAAGGATGGTAGATGGGGGAGGGAAATATGGGGATTTGTTCAATGTGTATAAAGTTAGTCATACAAGATTTTTTTTTAAAGTTTACTTCTTTATTTTGAGGGAAAGAGATCATGTGCAGGGGTCTAGGGGTGAGAGAGAGAGAGAGAGAGAGAGAGAGAGAGAGAGAGAGAGAGAGAGAAAGAATCCCAAGCAGGCTCACTCTTGTCAGCGTGGAGCCTGACTGGAGGCTGAATCCCACCAACCATGAGATCATGACCTCAGTCAAAACCAAGAGTTGGATGCCTAGCTGACTGAGCCACCCAGATGCCCCTGGTTCTTTAAGAATTCTGACATCAGCCTGAATCAACCGGGCACTTTACTTTGGCCTCTGGCCACCCTCCTTGGGAGTCAGCTCTTCAGCCAGTTCAGTATATCCTGACAAGTACCAGCTTCTTTTACTACGCAGTGGCCTATACCTGGGGTTTCCATGTGACCAGTAGTCAGGTGGGGACATTAAAGGAAAGTTGGAAAATGCATTTGTGAGTATATTAGGTATCCTAATGAATTCTCTGAAAAGTGGTGGTGTGATGGAATATTTCATTCTACCCCACACTAATGTATAACAACTGTGGTTAAGAAGGCATTGCAAAAGGCTAACCAGTCAACCACCCAGGGGAGTTAAAACTCTAGCATAGAACCATAGCACTTATTGGTTTGCATTTCATTTCTTTTCCTGTGTAGTGAATTCCAAAGGTCTTTGATTCCCTGTTATCTTAGAAGATTAGTATTATGGGAACAGAAGATACTACCAGGTTCTCTATGGAGAGAGAAAAGGATTAGGTAAGGTTTTCTAATTCACATTAGTCAATAGTTATGGGGTAAGACTTTAAAAAAAATAATTAAAACCACCACTACGGCCATACGGAAGAGGTAGAAGTAAATAAAACCTTTTCTCCCTTTGACTTTCATTTCTTTTCCATTTTGTTCTCCTGATAATGGTTTAAAGACCACTAATCCTCTCATATCTTAGAGGATTACTATTGCAGAAACACTGGTAGTACCGGATGCTCTTCTGAGGGGAAAGAATAGTTCCTCTGTGTTAAGGAAAGTTTAAAAACTCTGCTGCGGTGCCTCGATGGCTCAATAGGCTGAGCATCTGACTCCTGGTTTTGGCTCAGGTCATGATCCCAGGATGGTGGAATTGAGCTCTGCGTTGAACCTGACACTGAGTGTGGAGATTGTTTGGGGTTCTCTCTCCCCCTCTGCTCTTCTCACCCACTCATTCTCTCTCTCTCTAAAATTAAATTAAGGGGTGCCTGGGTGGCTCAGTCAGTTAAGCATCTGGCTCCTGGCTTCGGCTCAGGTCATGATCTCACGGTTCGTGGGTTCGAGCCCTGCATCAGGCTCTGTGCTGACGGCTAGCTCAGAGCCTGGAGCCTGCTTCGGATTCTGTGTCTCCCTCTCTCTCTGACCCTGCCCTGCTCATGCTGTCTTTCTCTAGCTCTCAAAAATAAGTTTAAAAGACATTAAAAAAAACTAAATTAAATTAAAAAATTTTAAATCTGCTTATCATAGTTGGTTCTAAGATATTTACAATGTGTGTTAGAACATGGAAAACTCTGTTATAAATTCAATTTAACTTTATTTTGTTCATTGTCTCTAACTGTTTAGGCCTTGGAACACCTTTTCTCCATGATTCCTGATAAACTTTGGAAAATGCTCTTATTTCATGACCTTCTTTGGCTGCTGGGATTCATTATCTTTTCATGTTTGCCCTTCAGTGTCAATGTAATTTTGGTGTCACACTAGGCAATGAACCTGAACAATAGGAAGGGCACATGGTTCTGAACAGACTTTATGGTATCAATAAGTTATGAGCCTAGTCAGGTAGAAGCTTTCAAATACCAATGGAAGATCATACCATTTGCCTTGATGGCACAAGGACCAACAAAAATAACATAAACTCCTCTAGTCCTCCTTCTCCAGGATAAGCAGGAAAGCTTATTTCTACTCTTCTCCATGCTTCTTCTAATATGAAAATTGTTGGAATGAGAATAGTCTGAACTGAGAGGGGCTTTGTGAAAGAAGTTGCAGAATGAAGAAGTTAGCCCATGTGGAATTTTGTGAAGCCTTTCTTCCTTGATGTCCATCTATTTTCTGATGCTGGTGAGCATTCCAGGTCCAGAAAGTCTCTTCTTAAGATCCATAGCATTATGGGTCTCTATTTGCAGACACGAGCAATCCAAGGAGGACCCTGGGATATTGCTCCCTGAATAGCAGAGCTTGATGCATAAAAATTATTAAACAAATATGATTTAAAAATTTTTATCAGTTACTTGGAACTTAAAATTTAAAACATAATTCTAGGGGCACCTGGGTGGCTCTGTCAGTTAAGCGTCTGACTTCAGCTCAGATCATGGTCCATGAGTTTGAGCCCCCACGTTGGGCTCTGTGCTGACAGCTTAGAGCCTGAAGCCTGCTTCAGATTCTGTTTTCTTCTCTCTCTGCCCCTCCTGTACTTGCGCTTTCTCTCTCTCTCAAAATAAATAAACATTAAAAAAATTAAAACATAATTCTGACTTATGCTAAGTAAACCCTTAGACATATTTATTATGAGAGGTATAAAAGATACTTCCTTGAAAAATTCTTTCAGATTTAATCTGATTAATTTTGGTAACCTGTGAACTGTGCACTCAGTTTCTGTTTACTACTGTCTCATTTTCTCTTCTGCGTAAACCCCCACAGAGCCCAGTGTTGATGGAAAATTCATTTGGCATTTTTGGAACTATCATTACTAACAAAGGAAAAACAAAAACGTAAATGAAACTTAGCAAACACAAAGGTGATAACGATGCCATACAGCATACATAGCCCATTGGACCATCCATCCAGTGGGAGAGGCAACTTCTTAAGCACTGGACCCAAGGGTCCTTTCTTTTCATCAAAAGAAAAGGACCCTCCAACAGATATCCACTCCTCCTCTTCAGTTTAGCATTTCTTTCCCAAGGAAAGTTCTAGAATAAGATGCTTGTCCCAGACTCAGTCTTAGGTGCAGAGTAGATGTATAATCCTCCTATCACAGTTTCTGTGTCTTCCTTTCCTTGTAAACAAATAAAAGGTTATTTTCCCCCAAGAAATATGTGCTGACCTAACTTCTGTTAGGGTAAGGAATGAATCAGCACATTAAAACATGTGTTTGTAATGGTGGTAGTGGGAGGAGATTATAAAAACATAAAGAAAAGTCTGGAAGACTTCTAAGGGCACCATGCTTAAAGAGGCCCATGGATAATTGAAAAAAAACCTGTGTTATTTCCAACTATTATTGAATGATTTCGACCTTTATAATTATGATATTCATGTAGGCTTTATTATGATTATGTGAACTTAGATGTGGTGCCTGCTTTTTAAGTGCCTACAAGTATTTTAATAAGTCAATATTGTGAATAGTTATTCTTATCCTATATAATCAGAAGCTTTAGTAAAGTTCTGATCAAGGATCACTTTGACTCCATTAATCTGATAAAAACGAACTGCAAAACCATTTGCCAGAGAGTTAATTTTCACCAGTCATTGTTCATTTATCAACTGTTATTTAAGTGCCTACTATTTGCCAGGAAATATGGAAAATGTGCTAGGCATTGTAACTCAGTTGTGAGAAAGACAGACAGAAGCCCTATGTTTTAAATTTTTTTAATGTCATGATAAGCACACTCTTTAATCCTCATCCCTGATTTCACCCATACCCCCACTTACCTCCCCTCTAATAACCATAACTTTGTTCTCTATAGTTAAAGATCTTTTCTTGGTTTCTCTCTTTTCTCACTTTTCTTTGCTTGTTTGTTTTGTTTTTTAAATTCCACATATGAATGAAATCATATGGTATTGGTGTTTCTCTGACTTATTTTGCTTAGCATTGTATTCTTCAGCTTCATCAATGTTGTTGCAAATGCCAAAATTTCATTCTTCTTTATGGCTGAGTAATATTCCATTACATATATATAGACATACATACATATATATATATAAATCGCGTCTTATTTATCCATTCATCTGTTGATGGACACTTGGGCTGCGTCCATAATTTGGCTATTGTAAATAATACTGCAATAAACATAGTGGAGCATGTATCCCTTTGAATGAGTTTTTGTATTTTTTTTGGTAAATACTGAGTAGTGAGATTATTGGATTTCAGGGTTGTTCTATTTTTAACTTAAGAATTTTTTTAAACATTTATTCATTTTTGAGAGACAGAGCAGGGGAGGGACAAAGAGGGAGAGAGACATAGAATCCAAGGCAGGCTCCAGGTTCTAAGTCATCAGTACAGAGCCCAACGCAGGGCTTGAACTCACCAAGTGTCAGATGATAACCTGAGCCAAAGTCAGATACTCAACTGACTGCGCCACACAGGTACCCCTCTATTTTTAACTTTTAAAAGAAGCTACATACTGTTTTCTGAAGTGGCTGCACCAGTTTGCATTCCCAGCAATGCATTTTCTCCACATCCTTGCTAACACTTATTGTTTCTTATGTTGTTGATTTTAGCCATTCTGACAGGTGTGAGTTGATATCTTATTGTGGTTTGATCTGCATTTCCCTGATGATCCGTGATATTGAGCATCTTTCATGTTTCTGTTGTCCATCTGTATGTCTTCTTTGGAGAAATATCTGTTCATGTCTTCTGCCAATTTTTTAATTGGATTATTTGGTTTTTTTTGGGTGTTGACTTTTATAAGTTCTTCATATATTTTGGGTTCTGTTTATTAGATATGCCATTTGCAAATATCTTCTCCCATTGTTGGTTACCTTTTAGTTTTGTTGATTGTTTCCTTTGCTGTGTGGAAGCTTTTTATTTGGGTGTAGTCCCAATAGTTTATTTTTGCTTTTACTTACTTGCTTCAGGAGACATATCTAGAAAAATGTTGCTGTGGCCAATGTCAGGGAAATTACTCCCTGTGCTCTCTTCTAGGATTTTTATTGTTTCAGGACTCACATTTAGGTCCTTAATCCATTTTGAGTTTATTTTTGTGTTTGGTGAAAGAAGCGGTCCAGTTTCATTCTTTTGCATGTAGCCATCCAGTTTTCCCAGCACCATTTGTTGAAGAGATCATCTTTTTCCCCACTGGATATTCTTTCTTGCTTTGTTGAAGATTAGTTGATTATATAGTTGTGGGCTTATCTCTGGGTTTTCTATTCTGTTCTATTGATCTATATGTCTATTTTTCTACCATACTATACTGCCTTGATTTCTGTAGCTTTGTAGTATAATTTGAAGTCTAGAATTGTATACTTCCAGTTTTGTTTTTCCTTTTCAAGATTGCTTTGACTATTTGGGATCTTGTGGTTTCACACACATTTCAGGATTGTTTGTTGTAGTTCTGTGAAAAATCAAAGGCCCTACCTTCTGAAACATACATTTGAGTGGAGACAGACAATATTAAACAAGTAACAAAATAAATAATAGAGATTTTAATAAGAGCTATGAAGGAAAAAAGTGATATAATAGAGGGATTAGTAGGTAGAAGAACAGAACTGCTGTAGACTGAATGTTTGAGATGTTAAAATCTTTACCCCCAAAGTGATGGTATTAGGAGATTGAGCTCTTGAGAGATGATTAGGTCATGAAGGTGCCCTCATAAAAGAGATTCCCCCAGAGGTCTTTGGTCCTGCCACCATATAAGGACACAGCATCCTGAATGGACCAAGACAAGGACCACAGACAGGGTTGTCAGGGAAGAGTCTTCACTGAGGGGGAATTTAAATGGAAACCTTTCTGATGAGACACTCTTATAAAAGAACATTTCAGGCAGGAAAAATAGCAAGTGCAAAAGTCCTGAGATGGGCAAAAGCTTGGCATCTTCTTTGTCCTTGAAGAGGCCAGTATGGCTGGGGAGAAGTAAGGGGGGCATGCGAGATGATGATGAAGCAGTAGAAAGGGATGAAATAAAATCCATACTGCAAGGAGTCCAGCTGAAGAGTCAACAGCTCTTGGATTTCTTGTTGGCATGGCCTCAGGAAAATGGGAAAAGGAAAGCTCCAATTTCTTATTTTATTTTATTTTTTTAGTTTATTCTGAGAGAGAGAGAGAGAGAGAGAGAGAGAGAATAAGTGAGTGGGAGGGGCAGAGAGAGAGAGAAAGAGGGACTGTTTGTGCAGAGACTGATGAGGGGCTCAAACTCATGAACCATGAGATCATGACCAGAGCCGAAACCAAGCGTCCAGCACTTAACTGACTGAGCCACCCAGGTGCCCCCAGGAAAGCCCCAGTTTCTTAAAGGAAGAGACAACAGTGACTGCAGACCCACATTTAAATGAAATTTGGATCTGCTCACAACAAGGAGTTATGCAAGATCCAACCTGAGCGCCAGCAGTCAAATCCCATTTTAGCAATTCTCTCCATGATGACCCGGAGAGTGAGGTAGTGTGTGTCTGAGGTTCTGAGGTCCCCTTGCAGAGGACGGAAAGATGTAATGAGCCTCAGTGCTAGATAGAGAGGAGCTGATAAATAGACCTAATTTTTTTTAAGAACAGTTTTAGATACACAGAAAAACTGAACGGAAAGTATGGAGTTCTTGTATACCCTCTGCCCCCCACGCCCACACGTATAGCCTCCTGCACTAGAGAGGTACACTTGTTCCAACCGATGGACCTATGTTGACATATCATAACCGTTCAAAGTCCATAGAATACATTAGGGTTCATTCTTGGTGTTGTATATATGTATGTAACTAATTTTTTCTCTTGTTAGTCTATCTTTTGTCAGTTTATTTATTTATTTATTTTTCGAGAGAGAGTATGAGAGGGGGCGAAGGGTAGGGGGAAGGAGGCGGGGGAGAGTCTCAAGCAGGCTCTGTGCTCAGTACAGAGCCCATCATGGGGCTTGATCCCACAACCATGAGATCATGACCTGAGCCGAAATCCAGAGTCAGATGCTCACCCAAGTCGGACACCCAGGCCACTCTTTTTCAGCTTAATTTGTAGGTCCTCAGTCACTGAATTTAAGAGAGTAGAAGAAAAAGTTTCTTCCTCCCTTATGTTTCCTTCAACCATTCTGTAATCACATGTCTGGGGTGAACCCTAGCTCTTCACAACATTAACTCTTGGGCTCATTTGCTCCCTCCTGTAATACATCTAATATAGTTTGAGAATTGCTTTGCTATTACCACTATAAGGAACAAGACTATTCAAAAAGTTTAGGATGTGTTTGCAATTTTCCCATTACCTCTACCCCACCCTGCTTAAGACTGAAGGTTTACACCTAAACCATAAAATCAGAGGTAATAAAAGTATCGGTGCTTAGTAAGTGTGCTGTATAGCAATACATACACGACACAACGTTGTTAGCCTTAGGTTAGACTGTGGCTTTTGGGCTCAAATGCATGCCTATGCTTTTTTCTACTACATTTTTTTCACAAAGTCACAAATGAAGTTAAGTAGGCGTCGAATCAGGAGCAGAAAGTGGTTTCTGGACTGAGATGATAACTCAAAGATAAGCAGCCAGATGCATCTGGCTCTTTTCTTTCCTCAGACTCCTCATTGGACATGATGAACTGATTATGAGGAGCATGCCCTAAGGGGCTGGGAGGTCAGTGAAAGTTCAGGGCAAACCCCAAATCTCCTCCCCTCACTCCACATACCCAGTCTAATTTTAAAGGCTTTTCTCTGGAAGAGAGTATTTTCTGAAAATTGAACCATCAGCAAGAGCTCAGAAATGTTAAACAAATACTACATTGTTCACCGAGAGCCTAAGTCAACAATGATTTTATTATTTAGCTGTAACTCCAGTCATCTGAGCTGGCTGTCTGCAGTGGTCTGCTTTTCTGAAGCCAGGGTATGGATGAGAGATTTGAAGCTGCCTTAAAGAGCTTAGCAGGAAGCAAGGGCTCCTGAGAGGGAGTTCAGGAGACAGGGCAGGACAGGGGATGCAGGCTGGATCTGCTCCCTTTGTCTTCTTGGACCTTCTTCTGTCTACCACACAGAGGCAGTATCCAAAGCTTGGTATCCAAAGTTAAGGTGCAAGGAAGCTGTGTTGTTCAGGCACCTCTTCCTTCAGCCTTCATTCACACCCTTTGCTTCCTATTTACAAACTTATCTGTCCCATTTTTCCCCGTGGGCATAGCCCATGGCTCCCATCGTGGCCCTCGTGGAGTTATGCTCAGGTGTACATGGTGTCCCAAGGCTCTCTCAGAGGCATTGCTTTGAACTTCTCAGTGCCTGCTGCAAGTTCCCCCAACATAAATCTCACTGTGTCCACAATGATGCCCAAACCTGGATCTGCCTCCATTTTCCTCACACACCCCTTCCATTTGTCCTGCTCTCTGATTCTACATAAAGATACAGTTTGAAGACTTGTTGGTCTATCCCTTCCCCCCAATCAAAAACTTCAATCATTGTCACTCCTACTAATTTGGAATCAAAACTGAACTTTAATTGTGACCCCTTAGGAAAAACAACATCAGTACTTGTGATGAAATTATGAAATGGGGTTCATGAGCGAATGTCTAAGAAAGAATTCTTGAGACATTTTTGGTGCAAAAAGGCGATTTTATTATAGCATGGGGCTAGAACTTGTGGGCAGAAAGAGCTGCACTGGGATTGTGAGGAGACACTGATTATATACTTTTTAATTAGTGGGGGTTAGGGATTGCACAAGTCTCTAAGGAATTTGGAAGCAAAGATGTCAGGACCTTGAGGGGCCAGCTGCTGTTAAGATAAGGTTACTTTTAGTCTTTAATAAAACACAAATATTATGGCAGTAAGGCAGCCATAAATTCCTTGAGGAGGGTCACATTCTGCATGTTTCAGGTGTCTATCAGGGGCTACAAGCTGCAAGGAGATTTAATTTAAGCTGCATTTCTCTTGCCTTTGTTTTTCTCATCCCTGGTAATAATAATGATGTTACAATTCTATTAAGGGCTTATTATGTGCTTTGAATAGGATGACTGTATAACTTACCACCTGAATTGAGATACTTTTAAACAGGAGGAGGGGCAGAGAGAAAGGGAGACACAGAATCCTAAGCCAGCTATATTCTCAGTATGGAGTCCTATGCGGGCTTGATCCCACGACTGGGATCATTACCTGTGCCAAAATCAAGAGTCTGACCCTCGACTGACCGAGCCACCCAAACACCCTTGACTTGGGACACTTTTGAAAAGGGATATTCTTATTTATTCTGCCAGGAGAGTGGGCATAAATAGGGATGGTCCTGGGAAAATAGGGGCGTATGGTTTTACAACTATGAACCAGTTTCTCGATATTACTTCACATGGCAAGCGGGGTAAGGGAGCTCTGTGAGGTCTCTCTTATATGGGCACTAATCCCTCATGACCTCATCACCTCCCAAAGGCCCTACCTCCAAATACTATGACATTGAGAGTTAGATTTTAATATATGAATTGGCGTGGGGGTGGGGAAATAATTCAGTCTGTATCATCTTTGAGTAAGGTACTTTAATCATCCCTAATTACAGATATGGAAAAAAATTATAGAGGCTGAAATATTACTGATCTTTAAAATAGTAATGCAGGACTTTTGTGTATTAATCTGCACTCATCCAAAAATGCCAGTGTTAAAGGAACTGATTCCACACCCTGTCCAAATACACTCCAATACCTATATGTTTAAATTATCTTTTATGATTGCTTTGTCAGTCATCCAGCCTGTCTGTTTTGTAAAGATGAAACAGGTCCAGAGAGGTGAAATAATCTTCCCTGAACACAGCAAACCAATAGTGAAGCTGCAGCTAATACATGTGGTCTCTTCATTCTACTGGCTATATTCCTTTTTTTTTTTTTTTTAAGTTTCATTTATTTGCATAATCTCCCCGGCCAACATGGGGCTTGAACTCATGACCTGGAGATCAAGAGTCACACACTCTTCTGACTGAGCCAGCTAGGTGCCCCACTACTGGCTGTACTCAATTTCTCAAAAGCAATTTATGGAAAGAAATGCAATAAATATGCTCTATGGGCATAAAGAAACTACAGTTATGATATATATCAAACTTCTTGAGACAAATTCCTAGAGATTGACATCACATTTTGATATGTGTAGTGAAAATAAATCAATGTAGATGAAATGAGGCCTCTCAGTAATGGATCATAGGCTCATTATATTCTGGATAACTTTCCCCATAACCCAGGGGACAACAGAGATGATGTAGACAGTCTTAGAACCCTGTTTTAAAACAGAGGTTTGAGGCAAACAAGAGAAGTGACTCAAGTACCATTCGTAGGAGAAAATTCCATTGCTAGAAAGGACTTTCCTGGTCTGCTCATATTTTTAGTCAACTTCCCTGTTTCTCAGCTGCATCCTTTCCTTGTCTGGTACCTACCTTACCTACCTCCCTCTTTCCACCATGCTCACAGAGAACACAGTCTCCTGTTCTGTACCCATCTCTCCCGTTCCTGGGGCTATACTCTATCTCTGCGCTGTATTTTCAGTATCTTCTCCTGTACTAACTCTTTCCATATGCATACCCTCATGTCACCTTCTCCCCAGCCCTCCTTATCAACCTAGTGCACAAATTCACTCCTTTCCATTGCCAGCCTCCCTGTTAACTCTATTTGTTTGTCTCTTTCTCTTCAACTCACTGGAATAAGGATGCTCTTAAACTAGTCCACCAAATACTCCATTGATCTCCTGATTATCATATCTCATCATCTAAAAAAGTATTTCCTTCTTAAACATTTTTAAAAATTGTGAGGTTTATATACAAATTATATGTTATATGTATAAATACACATATACATAGTACCCATCTATCTATATATGCATAGAGAAAGGGAGAGTGTTAGATTTTTTCCCTGTATCAATCTTGTCTTTTAACTGAACCACTTAGTCCATTTATATAACATCATTATCCATTTTTATCTTCCTCAGTTTATATCTATTATCTTATTTTGCCTTTTCTATTTGTCTCATTTGTCTGGCTTTTCTATTTCTTCTCCTTTCTTACCTTCTTTTGGATGAGTTATGTATTTGTCACTCTTTAAAAAATTTTTTTTTAATGATTATTTACTTTTGAGAGAGAGAGACAGACAGAGCAAGAGAGGGGGAGGGAGCAAGGGAGACACAGATCTGAAGCAGACTCCAGGATCTGAGCTGTCGGAATAGAGGCTGATGTGGGGCTTTAACATCATGACCTGAGCTGAAGTCAGATGCTTAACTGACTGAGCCACCCAGCTGTCCCTCAATAGTGTCTTTTATAGCAAAAGATTTCAGTTCAGAATTACATGTTGTTTTAGTTGTCGTCTCTTTACTTTCCTTCCACCTGGGACAATTCCTCAGGTTTTTCTTGACTTCCTGACTTTGACAGTTGTTTTGTAGCCTATCTTTCAATTTGGGTTTGCCTGATGTTTCTTCATTATTAAATTCAAGTTATGCACCTTTGATAGGAAGATCAGGGAAGTGATGCTGTGTTCTTGTTGTGCCTTATTAGGTAGCATGTGATATTTCAACTTTCCCTGTTGCTTGTGCCTGAAACAATCCATTCTTCACTAGATTAACTTCGTTGTCCCATTTCCTTCTGCCCATAAAGGTCCTCCATTTTGTACAGCTCCTCAGAGCTTCTGTCTACTCGATGGGATGCAGCCCCATTCATGCACCATCTAATAAAGCCAGTTATATCTTTACACTTACTCAGTTGGATTTTGATTTTTTAGCAGGATCCACTTGGATCCCCAGAGTTGATAGGGAGATTATTCAAAAAAATTTTTTTAATGTTTATTTATTTATTTATTTATTTTAATGTTTTATTTATTTTTGAGACAGAGAGAGACAGAGCATGAGAGGGGGAGTGGCAGAGAGAGACGAAGACAGAACCAGAAGCAGGCTCCAGGCTCTGAGCTAGCTGTCAGCACAGAGCCTGACGCGGGGCTCAAACCCACGAATGTGAGATCTGTCCTGAGCCGAAGCCGGAGGCTTAGCCGACTGAGCCACCCAGGCGCCCCTTATTTATTTTTTGAGAGAGAGAGAGGAACAGGAGAGGGGGA
>NC_043708.1:71924392-71959392 GCF_006229205.1 Suricata suricatta
TGCAAAGCCCAATGTGGGGCTCTAAGTCACGAACCGTGAAATCATGACCTTAGCCCAAGTCAGACAGTCAACTGACTGAGCCACCCAGGTGCCCCGATATGGAGATTATTTAAAACTGAATATATTTGAGACTCAGAAGATACAGAAGAAGGGTTTTCAGAGCTTCTCTTATCTGAATAAAGGCCGTCTTCTGTGAGTGAAGGCACTATAAATCCCCTCTGGGGGAGTTTTACAGCCAGAAAAAAGACAGATCACTCACACCTGCATAAGCAAACATTATCACAAACCATCTCACTTCCCACTTGTTCCCCTAAAAGCTCATTTATCTCTCTTAAAAAAAGCAAAAACAAAACCCCATGTATTTCCTATAGAGCCCTATTCCTCCCTTTCCCCCCCATAAAGTTGATATATAAACCCTTAACCTTAGGTGTTTAGAGAGCCACTTCCTTTGTGCTCATACACAGACATGAATAATGTTGTCTATTTGCCTGTTAATCTGTCTTTTGTCAGTTAATTTGCAGGCTCTCGGACATGAACATAAGTGGTTAGGAAAAGTTCTCCTCCCAACACTTCTCCAGATAATCTGAGTAATATCTAAGGACTAAGAGACAGACAAAACCTGGGTGGAGGGTGAGGTGTGTACAGACACACGAAAATGAAATCTCATGCCATCCCACATTTTCCTTGGCCCTACTTCTACTTCCAAATTCATATGCATTAGCAAATGATGCTGACTTCACTAAAGATTTCCTGGATTGTATGTGGCAAAACAATAAGAATGTTTCCCTTAAAAGAATTCTGTTCTTTCCCCAAAAGTCCCTCTCTTCTCTCCTTTTCTCCTGTCTCTCCCACTGCAGGGCATCGAAACTTTGTGCTTTTTTTCACTTCAGCTTTTTAGCAAAGCAAAAGCCTGGCAGTTCCTTTACTTCACCCTTTATAAAGAGTAAGTCAGAGATGGCACATTGTTAATGAAACAGACTCCTTAAGGATCTCAACACCACCCTGCATGAGCAATCACAAGAGCCAACATTTATCATGCTTTCTGAAGACCTAAGCCCTCTGTACATCTTACCTTATTTTGTTCTCATAACGAATCTAAGACACACATATCATCATCCCCGTTTCAGAGATGAAGAAACAGAAGAATAGAGAAATAAATTCAGTTCAGTAACTTGCCCAGCTTATAAGATGCTGAGTCAGAATTTGGGCCAAGACAGTCGGAGGGAATGTTTATTTTTTTCACTCCACAAGAATCAGAATGATCACCCAGCAAAAACAGGTCCCTTTTTAGGAGATGCGAAGTTATATAAAATTTCAAGACATGACAGAATCCATCTCAAAATTCCATTTTCTTTTCTAATGAACTTCTGAACTGGGCAAAAAGACCTTTTGAACTGGGCCAGACACAGTAATTGTTTTATAAGCAGTTGCTTACAAAGTCGGCAGGCCACCTGTCAGTGTGGACTTTCTGATGACAGAGTAATTAATTAAAGCCTATCAGGAAGAGTGTGCTTGATAACACCAAGTCAGTTAGTCAAAGTGTAAACATGCATGGCTTAGTCCGTTAGTGCCAATCATGTTTTTCCTTCTCCCTTATACAAGTCAGGTAATTGCCCCCTCCCCCCACCTCTTTCTCATGAAAACCTGCACTCTTCCTGTGCAGGCAGAACACCTTTCTGGGCACTCTGGAATCTGTGCTCCCCAAACTGGAGTCCTGAGACCCCTCAACCCCCCAATAAAGGCCTTTATTCTTCTTCAGTTTTGCCTTTTTTTTTCCTTGGTTGGCAGAATTCTCTGCTGTCAAGCAATATGGCGTTCTCCTTTGACCCAGCAATTGCACTACTAGGTATTTATCTAAGGGATACAGGTGTGCTGTTTCACAGGGGCACATGCACCCCAACGTTTATAGCAGCACTATCAACAATACCCAAAGTATGGAAAGAACCCAAATGTCCATCGACAAATGAATGGATAAAGAAGATGTGGTATGTATTTATATACACAATGGAGTGTTACTTGGCAATCAGAAAGAATGAAATCCTGCCATTTGCAACTACATGGATGGAACTAGAGGGTATCAAGTCCCCAGCGCCAGCAGCACCAAGTGAAATTAGTCAGTCAGAGAAAGACAAATATCATATGATTTTACTCATATGAGGACTTTAAGACAGATGAACATAAGGGCAGGGAAGCAAAAATAATATAAAAACTGGGAGGGGGACAAAACATAAGAGACTCTTAAATACAGAGAACAAACAGAGGGTTACTGGAGGGGTTGTGGGGGGGAGGATGGGCTAAATGAGTAAGGGGCTTTAAGGAATCTACTCCTGAAATCACTGTTGCACTATATGCTAACTAACTTGGATATAAATTTAAAAAATACATTGAAAAAGGATAAAGAATATGGCATTCTCTATTTTTTTATCCAACAGGGATTTGGGGTTTTGGTTTAGCTTTGGTTCCTCTCCTCAACTCTGACCATACAGGAGCGGTCGCTGTGGGTGCGGACCGCCCGCACACTCACCTTCCGCACCCAGGTGAGATGCAGTGGCCACACTGGGCAAGGTCACAGGTGGGCCCTACCTCCTCGCCCCCAGATCTGTGGAGCCTCCAGCTAGACACCTCACCTCCCTCCCTGCAGAAGGAATTCCAGCTGCTCCAGGACCCCTGGGGAGAGAGAGGACCTTCATTTCCCTCCTACTCTGGTGATCTCCTACTCTGATGATCACATGTTTATGTGTCCTCTGTTAACTGCTGAGGGCTATTTGGTGAAAATGGCCCCCAAATTACTAGGACTTTGCTGGAGTTCAGGCATCAGTGCTGTGGTGACTTTCTATGCAGTTCCTTGTGAACCAGCAGACCCATGAGATTCACATGGTAAGAAGGTTCCTATAGGCAAAGACTCATCCTTCCCAGCAGTGCTAAAAACAGGGTGGCTGATTCCTCACCCCTTTTTCCCAACGTCCTTGTTTCCCTCCGGACTGAACGCAAGATGCTCCTCCCACCCTTCTTTTCTTGGAAGCCAAGCCCCTTTATAGTCTGTATAAAATTCATACCCCACAGATCCAGGGATTGCAGAAACTCGCCTTCTGCTCTCACCTAGAGACGAAGCTAGAGACCCAGGTCAGTGGCCCAAGAGGTGGTCTCAGGGACTCCTTCTGCTTAAGGGTTGGAGAAAAGGGATCAGGGCGGGTGAGGGTAGCACAGAAAGCTTGGGTTAGGCAAATAGCAGGATGGAGCATGGGAGCTGCAGACAACCAATGAATGGGGCTGCCAAACGACAGCAGCACCCCACCCCCCACCCCAGCTGGGGGACACAAGCATCTCTTTTTGGAATACAATGGCATCTTTTTGTGATGCCACTGTTAGCCACTGGGCTGTTCCTTGTTTTGGTAAACAACAGGGCTCTGTCAGTCATGATCCTGGATGTCCCGGTGGTATCTCAGGGATGCAATTTAGCTTATGGTTTATTCAAAATGATTTTCTAATGAGCTGCTTGAGTACTGAGTATAGATGGATTTTAAATTTAAAACTCCCTAGTATTCAGGCATAGGACTGCAGGACTTGAGATCACTTTCAAGGTCACCACCCAGAGGGGAAGACCACCTCTCTCTAGCTAGCAGGTGAACAGTGTATGTGAGTGTGTCATTACTTGGAAGATTGTGCAGAGGGAGGGATATCTTTCTGGCTGACCCACAGGGAGACTGTGAGCCAGGGAGGCCACAGGTAGGAGCTGGGGTTCTCTTTCTTAGGCAGCACGTTCTGTCTTCTCTCTTTTTCCCAGCTAGGCTCTCCCAGGGAAGTGAGACCGCCATGGCTCAGGAAAGGTTCTTCATCCTGTTCCCACTTCTGGTCTTGGTACTGCTGGTGCTGGGGTGTGTCCAGACCTCTCTGGGCAAGGAATCCCGGGTCATGAAGTTCCAGCGGCAGCACATGGACTCGGACACCACTAGCAGCAGCCCCAACTACTGCAACGAAATGATGAAGCGCCGGAATATGACAGACGGATGGTGCAAGCCGGTGAACACCTTCGTACATGAGCCTCTGGCAGATGTCCAGGCTGTCTGCCTCCAGGGAAATGTCACCTGCAAGAATGGGCAGCCCAACTGCCACCAGAGCGTCTCCAAGATGAACATCACCGACTGCCGCCTGAAGCGCGGCTCCAAATACCCCAGATGTACATACCAGACCGCACAGAAAGAGAAATACATCATTGTGGCCTGTGAGGGGGACCCATACGTGCCAGTCCACTTCGACAATTCTGTTTAGGTCTCCACCTGAGACCGGAGCAGCAAGATGCCCGCCTCACTGTGACCCCTGCTTCTTCTACCTGCCCAGAAGGAAATAAGTCAAGTTCGAGCTCCTCTCCAATACACAAATCCTTCCCTGCCCAGGGCTTCCCCTTGCATGGTCTGAGGGGTGTGGTGGGCCCCATGTTAACCACTTCACGGCTTCCTTCAATAAAACACAGTTGCTTCCACCTGCATTTTTTTTTTCTTTGTGAGAGAGAGAAAGTAACTGTGGGTGGGTGGGGAAAGAAGGGGCAGAGAGAATCAAGTTCCGGGACTGACTTGGGGCTTGAACTCACAGGCTGACCTATGAGATCATAACCTGAGCTGAAGTCAGATGCTTAATCAACTAAGCCACCCCAGTGTTCCTCCACCTGGATTTCTGAAGCTGGCCCCATCCTGGTACTGTTTGTGTGATTGCTTTCCTGTCAAGGGTGAAATAGAAAATCTGGTTAGCTTTGGTAAGCATCAGATAGAATCGTTCAATGCCTTCTCTCATCTTGGTTTTTAGTGACCTGAGATCATTCCCCTCCTTGTAGATTTCTTGATGCAAAATATTAAGCTGTGAAGTATGGGCTATTTGGAATAAAAGGGAGCTCTAGTCTGGTACTGTTCATGCTGGGTGAGCTGACAGATGGCAAAGCTCAAACACAAGAATGTCTAGCACAGAAGGAAGGACGAGGTAACCTCAGGAAGACCCTACTCAACCCCTGGGTGGAGCATATTTCATACAGGAGTGTATATGATCCCAAATTTTCCTTTCCCTTTCCCTTTTTTTTTTTTTTTGAGTGAGCTATTGCTAAATCAGGAAAAAATGGTTATCTCCTACTTGGAAAGTCTGAACCTTCAATGTAGGAGCTAGAGGGGACTGTAGAGATTATTCAATTGAAGAAAAATAAGATTTTGGCTTGTGTACCAACTCTTTTGGAAGGGTCTGCCCAGAATGCTGTAGAAAAAAATTCTAATAAGCGATGTGGTTGAACAGCAGCCTCTATGGATGGCAGAATGGAGGTAAAGGTGTGTGTGTTATTCACCATGCCTAATGTCATCCCTGCCTTTTTCAGAGAAACAGCCTGAATCTCAGAGGTTCAGTGGCTTGTTCATGGCCGCTGCTAGTTAGTGGAACAGCTGGGGCTAGACCCCAGTGTCCTGGCCTCCAGTTGTTGTCCTTCTGCTACCAGAGTTGACTCAGGAAGAAAACTCTGCAGTCTCCCTCTTACTAAGAGCTGTGGAGGGATTTTCGTGGCTCTCTCTCTGAGCTCACTGGTGACTCTCCCAGGTTTCCAGTACAATTGGCCCGTGGGTGCTCCATTCTTGGCACTACTTCTGTACAGCCAT
Organism: Suricata suricatta; assembly: GCF_006229205.1. Lineage (NCBI taxonomy): Eukaryota > Metazoa > Chordata > Mammalia > Carnivora > Herpestidae > Suricata > Suricata suricatta. Next base: position 71,930,020 of record NC_043708.1, read on the forward strand.
TGTAAAGGCTAGACTCAGCGTCTGTCATCATTTAATCATTGCATGTGACTCCCCCCCCCTTTACAGTTGCATCTGGCTCTAGACAAGGCCATAGAACTAGAGAAAGGCCCTACTTCCAGCCTGTTTGCCCAGTTCTGTCATTGTCTTTATGTACCACACTCATAAATAACAGAGGAGACTGTGTTTCTCTTAGGCAACATGAATCTTTCATGTCTGAAGGGCTGCAGGTGAGAGGGAATGATTTATCCCTGCCTTTGTGTGATAATTTGTGTGACAATGGGGATCTTACTTCTTACTAGCAGTGAGGATGGAGGAGAAGGAAACCTGGAGTTTCTAGATATGTTTCTTGAGCCAGAACTTGTCTTAAGTTCATTTCACCTTTGTTCCCAAACCCAGTGCTCCTCGTTTCCCACCTGCTGGTGCTGAGAGAACACTTCACTGGAGCTTTGAAGAACTCTCACTTGGGGTTTGATTGCATCAATATCTGCATTCACCAGCTCTGGCTTCTGACCCTCCCCCTCCCACCCCCCCCCCATTCTGGGCCTGGGACTGCTGGGACCTCCATCTGGGGAATAAAGTGATAGGCAATGACAACGGTCCAGACCTGCACAGCCAGGGAGCTGGCATGGAAGGAAAGTGCTCTGCATGGGAGGACATGTGGAGAAGAAAGACTTAGTCCTGTCCTGGAGATGGTCAGGCACAATCAAGGAGAGAAAGACCTCAGTCTGGTGACAAACCAGAGATCTCTGTTCAGTGGGGAGACTGTAGCTACCCCACAAATAAAGGAGTAAGTAACACCTTCCAGGAGATTAGTCCAGGCAGATTAGTTGTATTTTATTTATTTATTTTCTTTTATAGTTTATTGTCAAGTTGGTTTCCATATAACACCCAGTGCTCATCCTCCATGCCCATCACCTTCATTCCCCTCTCCCCCTCCCCTGTCAGCCCTCAGTTTGTTCTCAGTATTCAAGTCTCTCATGGTTTGCCTCCCTCCCTCTTCCCAACTATTTTTCCCACTTCAACTCCCCCATCGTCCTTTGCTAAGTTTCTCCTGTTACATTTATGGGTGAAAACATATGGTGTCTGTCCTAGGCAGATTAGTTTTAAATTGGAGATGCTAACATGTTAAGATGAGTATCTGCTTAAAGGCAGAAGTGGCCATATCCATTGATTCTTCTAAGAAGGATAATGCTAAAATTCAGAAAATTCTTCAAACCAAACAGGCTTCAGGAATTCTGCATTCTCAGTGGACAGCTCAGTCCCAGCTCCTCCTCACTCCCACAGCTTTGCGTGTGGGAAAAATCACAGTGTCCCCCACCCCCAACCCGCACCCCGCAGCTGATCCTCTCCTGGCCCTCTCTGGGTTAAACTTTTCCTTCAGTTCTGCATCCATAGACCCCTGCAGAGTCAAGGAGACTCACTCAGGTTCTTTCTTTCCAAGTGCTGCTTCATCAGCGGTTGCACTTTGAGCATTCTCTCCAACTGAAATGAAAGGCTGCTCCCTACACCCCTCTCCTGCCTTCTTAGACTGATTCAGCCCTCACAGAGCGAGTGGGAACACTAACACGGCAGTGAATCTATCCACCCTGATGGAAAGCCCTTCAGTATTGCTTTTGGGACTTGATCCTAAGTGTGGGACGGCCCTCCCTACGTGATTCATGTTTCATGATGGAGGACCTTACACAGAAGTTACAGAATCAAAACAAACTAGATGACTACTACAATAACACACCTGGAAACACCTCAAAACGTTGCCAGCAGTCACTTTCTAGGGGACAAGGCCGATTGCACCTCCACAAATCATTCAAGAAATTCACCTGTACTCTGGGTTTCTCTGTGGCTTGCAGTAAGTGTGGGTGGGCGTGTGTCTTCTCAGCCTCCACCCTCCAAGCTTATGTCCCATCTCACACTCTTACTGTCTTCTTAATTAACAATAAAAAAGGAGTTGTTTATCTGAAGGGACAGAGTATCACTGGACGTGTTCTACTAATGAGTTTGTGACTTTAAAGCTCATCACTGCTATTTGTCATTCCCTACTTTCTTCTTCCTGCAAGTCTGGACAGGGCCTATACCTGGATCAGTTTCCTTCCTTTTCCACCTTTCCTGAGTATGCAGCCGGGTGGATAATTGGTCAGGGCACCTGTTTTAGTTCTAGCCCTACTATCAGCTCCCTGTGCCCTGAGGCAAGTCTGTAGCCCTCTCTGGACCACCGTTTTCCTTCCTTCCTTCCTTCCTTCCTTCCTCCCTCCCTCCCTTCCTTCTTTCCTTCCTTCCTTCCTTCCTTCCTTCCTTCCTTCCTTCCTTCCTTCCTTCCTTCCTTCCTTCCATCTCTATACCCAATGTAGGACTTGAACTCACAACCCTGAGATCAAGAATTGCATGTTCCACTGACTAAGCCAGCCAAGAGTCCCTGGACTACAATGTTCTAATCTGTAAAACCAGAGGGATGGATTTGGTAACTTCAAAGTCCCCTCATACTGATGACTTTCTAGGTGAACATCTGTTCCCTTTCTAGCAGTGCGGGCCAGTGGCATGTGGTTTTTGGCTTATGTGTGAGTAGGGATCTCTAGAATAGTCACATCATTGAGATCTGGTTTCATTCAGAGCTCTTCTCTCATTGTTCTAGCTGACTTCAGGCATGCTTCTAGGGCAGATTTCCCTCTCAGGCAACTTTAGACAGCCTCTGAGAGTCAAAGCTGGCAGCTAGCTCTTACCAGGACTTGTGATGCTTCCTGGACCCTGACAGCCTATGCCGAGCCAAGATCTGGGCAGCAAACAAGAGAACACAGGAGTGTGACCTGGAATTGCCTGCATGTCATTGGAAACATGCCTAAGAGAAGTTGAGGGGCACCTGGCTGGCCCAGTCAACAAGTGGTGGTTCAACATCCTAAAGAAACATGCAACCCCCCTCCCCAAATTTCTAAACCCCAAATCTTCCTTCCCCTGCCCACTGTTTCCACAGAGGCAGTTCTGTACCAGAACCATAGGCAGAGACCTATGATATGCTTCTTAGTACTGCACTTAGCAATTGGATCAGCTTTCAGCCAGAGATTAAGTGGGAGCATTGAGGTTGCGAGAGAGCAGGCAGTTTCGAAGAAAGCAGAGGAAGTCAGAAGAAGGAAGGTAGAGGGAATTATGGATATGGCAGCAAGGAAGTAGGTCTAAAAACACTTGGAGATAAAAAGGGATGAGACACAACAGGAAGATGCAGGGAGGTGATGGATTACCCGCCCCTCGAGCCCAGTGGGCCCAGGGAACTTGGTCCCCGTGCACCTGCCAGAACTGCATCCTATGCTTGGAAAGCTGCAGGTTAAAAGCATGTCAGTGTGAAAGTCAATCAGTCAATAAATCCCCCACTTCCCAGGAGATTCCTTTGTTTATACCTACCACAGGTGTTTTCAGCACAAAAGCCAACTATTCTTTCTTGCAGTCTGGCTGCAAGTCAAAATGACAGTTTGAAAGAAAAATTGGGTTCATGTTAATTTATTTGTATTTGAGGGAGTGGGTAAGGGCAGAGAGGGAGAGAGAGAATTCCAGGTAGGCTCCGTGCTATCAGTGCAGAGCCTGAGATCATGACCTGAGCCTAAATCAAGAGTCTGAAGCTTAACTGACTGAGCTATCCAGGCACCCCAGAAAAATTGGTTTAAAACTAGGACAATTTCATTTTGCAAAATACCTGACCAGTTCTCTACAAAATTATCGTGGTCCTCAAAAAACAAGGATAGTTTGAAAGACTGTCATAGTCAAGAGGAGCCTAAGGAGACAATGCCAACTAAATATAAAGTGGTGTCTTGGGTGGAATGCTGGAACAGCAATAGAACATTGGTAAAATCTAAGGAAATCTGAATGAAGTATGGATTTCAGTTAAATAAAAACCAAACAAACAAAAAACCAAAGAAACAACTAAAACACTCCCTGGCTTTATTCTATCCTTGGTAGTGAACACTCTGAGACTCCTATGTGCTGAGCTCCTTTGATTAAAAACAGTAGCTGGAACACAACGCGAGTGGACTTTTAGACACTGAGCAGCACCCTGCGTTGCAATCTTGGCTAATGTCAGTTTATCAACTGTTGTTAGTTAACCGTTGTTAGGAGGGTGCTATACAACATGACCACAAGAAAGGAAAAAAGAACATTTCTGCATGTGTGGTAAAAACTGGGGCCATAGGCTGTTATATTGCTCAATATTTCCCGTAGAAGATTTGTGTGAGAAATCTCCCTCGTTTGGGTTTCTTTTTTGTTATAAAGAAGGGAAAAATTTGAGCGGGTCAGGAATTCAAATAGGACACAGTGAGGGCAGCTTGTCTCCATTCCAATGTCTGAGGCCACAGCTGGAGGACTCAAAGAATAAGAGCAGGAATCACCTGAAGGCACATTCACCACATGATGAGTGATTCATACTGGCTGAGACCTTAGCTGAGCCTCTCTGGGTGGCACGGGGCTTCTCTATAGCATGGTGATTGTGTCCCAAGACAGAGAGGGAGAATGCAGCCGAAGCCACATCACCTCTTATGACTTGGCCTTGGACATCATGCAGTGCTACTTTCACTGCATTCTCTGTATTAGAAGTTAGCAGAGGACCTGGGTGGCTCAGTCATTGAGCATCTGATTTCGGCTCAGGTCCTCATCTCATGGTGATTTGTGAGTTAGAGCCCCGCATGGGGCTGCCATTGCAGAGCCTGCTTCAAATCCTCTGTCTCTCCTCTCTCTCTGCACTTCCTCCACTTGCATTCTTTCTCTCAAAAGTAAACATTACAAAATAAAATAGAAGTGAGTTCCTAAAACTAACCCATACTCAGGGAAAAGAAACACAGACCATACCTTTTAATAAAGGAGAATCAACATCACGCTACAAGAAGAGCATGTAGAATGGGATATGTTGGTGTGGACATCTTTGGAAAATACCATCTGCTACGATCAATTTGAAGAAAATATGGCGATATTTGGTAAAATTGAAATTATACATATTGGTTGACAATTCTACATCTAAATATACCTTGCTAAAATTTTTCTATGTATTCATCAATAGAAGATTGAGATTCTGTGGGTTGCATTTTAGTTTTGTTGATTGTTTCCTTTGCTGTGCAGATTTTTATCTTGATCAAGTCCCAGTAGATCATATTTGCTTTTGTTTCCCTCTGTTCTGGAGAGGTTTCTGGTAAGTTGTTTCAGCCCAGGTCAAAGAGATTACTGCCTCTGTTCTCCTCTAGGATTTTTATGGTTTCCTATCTCACATATAGGTCTTTCATCCATTTTGAATTTATTTTTGTGTATGGTGTAAGAAATGGTCTGGTTTCATTCTGCATGTTGCTGTCCAGTTTCCCCAACACCATTTGTTGAGGAGACAGTCTTTTTTTCATTGTATATTCTTTCCTGCTTAGTTGAAGACTAGTTGACCCATTTCTGGGTTTTCTATTCTATTCCATTGATCTATTTGTTTTTACAGCAGTAACATACTGTCCTGATGACGACAGTTTTGTAATACATCTTAAAGTCCAGAATTGTGATGCCTCCAGGTTTGCTTTGCTTTTTCAGGATTGCTTTGGTTATTTGGGGTCCTTTGTCGTTCCATACAATTTTAGAATTGTTTGTTCTCCCTCTGTAAAAAAAATGCTGCTGTTATTTTGAGAGGGATTGCATTAAATGTGTAGATTGCTTTGGGTAGTATAGAGATTTTAACAATGTTCTTCCAATCCATAAGCATGGAATGCTTTTCCATTTCCTTGTGTTCTCTTCAATTTTGTTCATAAGTGTTTTATAGTTTTCAGTTTACAGATCTTTTACCTGTTTGGTTAACTTTATTCCTATGTGTCTTATTGTTTTTAATGCAATTGTAAATGGGATCAATTACTTGATTTCTTTTCTGCTGCTTCATTATTGGTGTATAGAAAGGTAACAGATTTATGTATGTTGATTTTATATCCTGCGACTTTGCTTAATTCATGTATTAGTTCCAGCAATTTTTTGGTGGAGTCTTTTACGAGTATCATATCATCTGGAAATAGTGAAGGTTTGACTTCTTCCTTGATGATCTGGATGTCTTTATTTCCTTTTGTTTGATTGCTGAGGCTAGGACTTCCAGTACAATGTTAAATAATAGTGATGGGACTGGACATCCCTGTCTTGTTCCTGACTGTAGAGAAAAAGCTCTCAGTTTTTCCCCATTGAGGACAATACTAGCTGTGGGTCTTTTGTATATGGACTTTATGATGTTGAGGTATGTTGCCTCTATCCCTACTTTATTGAGGGTTTTTTAAAATGTTTTATTTATTTTTGATACAGAGAGAGACAGAGCATGAGAGGGGGAGGGGCAGAGAGAGAAGGAGACACAGATCCAGAAACAGGCTCTAGGCTCTGAGCTAGCTGTCAGCACAGAGCCTGACGCGGGGCTCGAACCCACAAACTGTGAGATCACGACCTGAGCTAAAGCTGGATGCTTAACCAACTGAGCCACCCAGGCGCCCTTAGCGTCTAACTCTTGATTTCAGCACAGGTCATGATCTTGTGGTTCATGAGATTAGCCCTCCATAGGGCTCTGCATTGACAGCACAGAGCCTGCTTAGGATTCTCTTCCCCCCTCTCAGACCCTCCTCTGCTAGCACTTTCTCTCACTTTCTCAAAATAAATAATCATTAAAAAAATAGTTTTTAAAAAAAATAATAGTGGGAGAATTGACTCTAAGCCTAGAGTGGATTATTATCCCTACTACTACCTATATTTAAAACATTATCTAATTAAATATAGAAATCGATAGTAAAGATCTAGGATGCATCAGTTGTCAGTGGTAGAATCTGTGTGTGAAAGTGCTATCAAAACACTCTATGAGACATCGTGCCACCTACAAATAAACATAGACAATAGTTTTAAGGGAAATATGTAAAAATCTATGAGCAGAGTTTGAAGGAATAGAGAACTTTCTTGCTTCAAAGTCCCAAAGACACAGGGGTGAGGGAAGTGGCAGAGGCCTAGGGTTGCTTCATAACCTCTAAGGTTGCCTAAGACCCAAAAAGTTGTAAGAATCCTGGCAAATGCAAATCTAGATGGCTCCAGGGTGGCAATGATGTACAGGGACCCGAAATACACATAGTCATAGCCATTACAATGCAAAAGAAAGTGGTTTTATTGCTATGAACATAGTGCAGCAAAGCTTAGCAGAAGTTCCGAGATTAAAAATATGGAGGCCTGTGTCTTTCTTTGTCCTCTTCCCTATTGCCTTCTTTCAAAACACACAGAGCTCCACAGAAGAAGAGAATTCCATTTCTGTTTGTCCCCAACATTGGTCTCGCATCCTTGGCATGTGATTCCCCCAGTACCCTCCTTCTTTCTTCTATGGGAACCATGGAAATCAACAAAGGAATAGAAATAGCAGAGGAGATCATAAGAGAACCCGTGCTGAGTGAGAGGGAAAGTGATGCGAACTTCTAAAAATGCTATCTAAGTGTACAGGAACCCACGGATAGGGAGGGTCACCCTGCTGAGGGGGATCACAGGCAATAATGTAGAATTTCTGCGGGTAAGAAGTTTTGTAGTTGCAGTTGGGATACCTCCCTGCTGTGAGACTGCAGTTAGTCATAGAAATGGGCCGTTGACTCTTGTGGCAGTTATGCAGACCATTTTTGCAGGTAATGTTGGGCAAAAGACAGGTATCAGACACGCTCTTGAAGGAGTCCTGCAGAAAGGTGTTGCGAGACTTACAGTTCTGAGTATAATTATTAACACCATTCATTTCCCTGTTGCAATTGACAAGGCTTGACCTTACATGCTGAATTTTAAACCACTGGGCCCTGGTGAGGGGTGGAGGCTGGGCACAAAGTGGACACACTGGCCCCCATAAACCCAGCAGCAACAGGAGAAGAGGAAAGCGTCCCAGAAGATCCAGCATCATCTTTTCTGTGTAAGAATAGGAAAGAAAATGAGATAGTGATAGTAGTAGCAGCGATAAGAACAAAATTATTAGTCACAGCATTTAGATTTTTATTATGCCTTTTAAGATTTAATTTTTTTTTTTTAATTATCTTCTTTCTCACTTGAGTCTCACAATCCTATGAATAGCCTAAAGCCCAGTGAGGAGGAATATAAGGTGAGATGACTTTTCCTCTGATTGGCAGATGACATTTTTCTTTTTCCTACACTTATGCATACAAAACATTGTCTCTTCCCTCCTCCTGTAAGGACACAGGTTTGAGACATAGAAGGGCACACATTGCCCAAGGCAAGAGGGACCACCCTTGTAATACCCTTAACATTCCTAAGGGCAGGCCTAAGACTAGTTACACCCTATGTGAGGGTCCTGGGTCCTGGGTCTACTCTGTGATTGGTTAACACTCTAAAGTTGTAATTGGATAAACCTGTCAAATAATAATTGGATTCCTGTAACTCCCCCTTCCCAAACTCATAAAAGCCCTGCCCCACCTTTGTTCGGGGCTCTCAGCATGGATCACCAGCCGGTAAAGTCTGTGAGCCTGAGTTTAGGCCCCGGCGAGCCTAAACCCGTAATAAAGCCCTTTACTTTTGCATACGTGACTCGGTCTCCCTGGCAGTTTCTGGTTTTTGGGGACGATAAAGAAATCTTGGGTATTACACTCCCTCCTAGAATATGTATCCTCCATCTGTTTGACCCGGACCTTCCAGTCATCCTCACTGCTCTACTGTGCCATGCAGCTCTGCTCCCCAGCCCCTGCCGGAGTCCAGCTCCTGCAGGTCCAGGGTTCCCCCGAAGGATGACGGTGTAGGCCAAAGAGAGAGTGGGAGAGCCTTGCGTTTCATTCTGATCCCCAGACAAGCACCCCTGCCCATCTGGCAGGCGTCTCCATCTTGTCTGGTTCTCAAGGTTTATTTATGGCAAAAGGTACAAGGGCAGTAAATGATTTCCCATAGATAAGTTTTACAATTTTAGCCACAGGCACTCAAGGTGTCTTAAGTATTTTTACCAAACCTCAGGTCTAGCCTCAAGGAAGCCTTCTTTAACCAAGAGGCAAACAGCATTCTTTAGTAAAGTTCAGTTTTTTATGGGTAAGGGTCATTAGGCAGTTTACAACTCTAAGAGAAAGTTCCCAGAGAAACAGGTTCTCAGGAGATCTGCTTGCTCTCATAGTCCCAAAGATGATTGATACATTTTATCGCAGTAGTGACTATCACAAAGGCATTCAGGCCCAGAAGGTATTCAGTTATCCGTATCGCTTAGGGGAAAATTATGTGTTGCATTAGGGTGTATCTAGTTTACTTATCTTTTCCCTGACCAGGTGCAGTCACGTCTCAGGGATGGGGGGCGGGGGGGGGGGGGGGGGGGGGGACAGCCAGCTCCTGACTCTAATTAGCAAAGCATTTTGAGGTTTGGTGCTCAAGCAGAAATGAAAGTTTCAAGAGGGTAGATTTTGGGAGCTATCTGGGGGCAAGAGACCGTGCAAACTTGCTGTACCCTCACCAGGAATTTTTACTCTACCGGTGAGTTCAAATAGCTCCCAACAAGCCCCCTGGCTTCTCCCCTTACCAGGTCTCTGTGTTCGGTCTCCTGCTGAGAACAGAAGCAGTGGTTAGTCCCAGGCTCAGAGGCTTTATGTCTGCTGTTCCTCTCCCAGGTATGCCGGAACCGCCTGCCACCAGTGTGCAGCAGGGGACTGATGGGCTCTGGGCCCTAGGAAAGAGAAACCTAGGACTTGAAAGATGAACTTCTTAGGCACAGTGTGGGTGAAACCCAGACTCTTAAACTCACTGTTTAAAATCAGTACGACTGCAGGCGAAGGAAGAGTAAGCCCTATTTAAACAAACAGTGTGACTCAAAGAAGTTTTGAGTAACTGATGACTTCCTGATATGGGTTGAGTGCTTCCTTCTTGATCCGAAGCCTCAACATTTTCCAGTTCTATAATTTCAGTCCTTTAGGACAAACACAGTATGTAAATTTGATATAATAGCTGCCACGTACTTGATAATGTTGTGATTTCCAACAACAGATGTGAATGAGGTATTTATTTATATATACGTTTATTGGGGGCTAGATACTGGCTACTCAGATTTAGGAGCTCATGATTTAATGAAAGAGACAGTCAGATAAGTAGACAAATACATTGTATATTAATAAATATAAATAGCACTTGCCGTTGTGGTGGAGGAAACAACAGGGGACTGTGAGGAGTGAGTAGAGAGAAGGCCACAACACCTGAAGTGAGCTTTAAGGATTATTTAGAAGTTAGGTGAAGAGGTGGAAAGGGTGCCCCAAAGAGGGAACTGTGTGAAGATGAGGCCGGACTGTTGGTGTTTGGACCTGTTTTGAAAGCATGAGCAGAACTATAGCTGAATTAATTGCAGTATTAACTTAGTTCCACATTGTTTTGTTCTGTACTTATGTTTAATGTACCTCTTAACCCCATGCACAATCAATCAATCTTTCACCGCTACTCTCCGTTTACCCACCAACTATAGAACCCAAATGGAGACCAGACAGCAACATCTATCTTGATGTATATGATCCCAGGTCCCAAATAGTGACTCATTGTCCAGAAGAATGTTTACCTCCAGATTGTTTCAAGGCCCCCCTTCTAACAAGGTTTCAAGAAACCCCTGTACCTTCCTCTCTCTCATGTATATAAGCTGTCCCTAGGCTCATCAGGGCAAGGCAGCTTTGGGAATGATCCCCTGCCTTCTCCCTGGGCTGCTTTCTGATAATAAAGCTTTCTTTATTTTAAATCCAGTGTCTCAGAATTTGGCTTACTGCAGGGACTGCATCAGATGCATGGACAAGTTTGAGTTTGGTAACAAAGAAACCCATACATAGGAAGGGGAAGGGCAAATTTTGGGTATTTGCCTCTTGAATCTGTTCTGACTTTCCTACTGGTGCTGCAGTAGCCTTATTTACAATCTTGTTGTCTCATGGAGGGCTCACATAAAGGCCTCCTTCATGGACTCCCAGCCTCCAGCTTCTTTGCCTTCCAATCTGTTGTACATATCACTTCCAAGTTAGTATTCCTGGAGCATAAATATAATAGTGGGACACTCTTGCTTTTAATGGCTTCAATATCTGCAGGATAAAAATGATGTTCTATTTATAGCAAAATTATAGTATACAAGGTTAATATAAAAAAATCAATTGCTTTCTTATATACCAACAATGAACTACTGGAATTAAAAAAATGTTTTTTACATTAGCATCAAAAATGAAATATTTAGATATAAATCTAATAAAAATATACGAGATGAATATGAGGAAAACTGTAATGAAAACTCTGATGAAAGAAATCAAAGAAAGTCTAAATAAATGGAAAGATATTCTTTGTTCATAATGAAGGAAACCAGACTGTCATCTCAAAATCTGGCTCTTAGTCATAAAAATTATTTTGCAGTAAAGGCAATTAGAATCAGCAAATGCAGAAAAGGCTCTCCTTTTTTTGCTTAAAGGCAGGAAATAAATTCTTGTACCAGAGGTGGTACCAGAGGAACCTGCAAACAAACCTTGTTAAACTAACCCTTGTCTTTCTAGTTACTTCCTCACCGTTTACTACCCATAAACCAAACTCCTTTATCTTGTCAATTCTTCACAGATGTATTATTTGCCTAAAAGGTATAAAATCATCCTGCTCTGGTCACTTTTTCAGCTCTTCATTCCCTTGCAATGTTTCCCATGGACATGTAAAAATTTCGATAAAATTTGTATGCTTTTCTCCTACTAAATCTCTCTCTTTTGGTTTAATTTTCAGACCCAGCCAGAGACCCTTAGGGAGCCAAGGAAAACTTTTTCCTTTCCTACAATGACATTACGCATAGTCAAAACCCATAGAGCTGTAGCATGCAAAGAATTGACCCTAATTAAATTGTGGACTTAAGTTAATAATAATCAATATGGGTCAGTCGGTTGAGCGTCTGACTCTTGTATTGACTCAGGTCACATGATCCCAGGGTTGTGAGATGGAGCCCCGATTTGAGCCCTGTCCTGTGCTCCAACTACACTGTTTTGAACCATCATCTTTTTTTTAATCTTTTTTTTATGTTCACTTATTTTTGAGAGAGAGAGAGACAGAGCATGATTCGGGGCAGAGAGAGAAGGAGACACAGAGTCCAAAGCAGGCTCCAGGCTTCAAGCTGTCACCGTGGAGTCTGACACGGGGCTTGACCTCACGAACCATGAGATCATGGCCTGAGCCAAAGTTGGACACTTAATTGACTAAACTTTCCAGGTGCCCCTATCATCATTTAACACTTTAACAAAAGAAACTTTCAGAGTTTTTTAAATGAGGTATTTGTGAAAACACTGTGTGTGGACAGAAAAGACCACTCTGAAATATGACTATAAGAGCCCAAAATATGCCACCACATTTTTTTAAGTTTATTTATTTTTCTTGAGAGGAAGAGAACACAAGCAGGTTAGGGGCAGAGAGGGAGAGAGAGAATCCCAAGCTGGCTGTGTGGACCCCAAGGTGGGGACTGAACTCACAATCCTGACCTGAGCCAAGATCAAGAGTCAGATGCCTAATAGAATGAACCACCCAGGTGCCCCTGCCAGTGCATTTTGAAGCAGCTTTTATCAGTTGAGGAAAACCATCAGTATTTCTTATATGAAAATTGTTTATTGATACAGAACTACTGGTTTAACACTAATCTCTTGTGAGTTTGTTTGGTACGGGGCATCGTCTCCCCACTGTCTCCTCATCCCCAGGTGAACTGAAAAATTGCAAAGCTGAGGCTTGGCACGCTAGGAGCACAGCCTAGTCTTAGAGACTTACTCTATCCCTGACCCCTCCCAACCTGAGGGGATATAATGAGTTACCCTTTGCAGAATAGGAGCACAGCCACTTCACTGAAAATGTTCATACCTTGGTCTTTTCTCTAATTGTTTCAAGACTGGAGTCTTTAAAAATGTAGGAGGCTGAAGAACACAAGGTACTTTAGTGTTTAGTATTTCTCCTCCCCATGCCTGCCTGAGGCAAAATTATATGAAGCCCAGATTTATCTTTCTCTGAATCTCTCTTCCCCATTTAGCAAACATGGACTCTGCTTACTTGTGTCCTCAACAATCCATTCTGCAACTCACTTCCTCTTTCCTCCAACAAAATTTAAGTCTTAAGACCCATTCTTGAAGGTTGCATTTTAAACTCCTTTATTGGGCTCTATTTCTCTGCCTAGTGAAAATGGTTACTATCAGGTAAACTCATTTCAGTGATTACCTTCTACTTAATGTCTTATACCTCAGGAAACATAATGCCTTAACCTACCCAAAATGCATGCATTTCCTTAGAGACATGCTTTGACGAATGAGTCCAGTAACACACACCTTAACCCTTCACTCAGCACAAATCATATCCAAGCATAATCTGTATCACACACCCTGCAACCCCTATACCAATCACACAACCATACTCTGCACATATAATGTGTAAATTTTGTACACATTGGAATGATATAATTTATTTAGGGAAGGGAAGATCATTCAGCTCGCGGAGGTATAACGAGAGTCAATATCAGGAAAGTCCCTGGTTCGGTAAAAAAAGAAGCCATTTGAGCTAAATCTTAAAAAATAAAATGTAAGAGCAAATCAGGTAGATGAGGGCAGAAAGGTGTTCTAGGTAGAGAAACAATGTAGGCAGTTTTGATATCAAGAAACGTTTAATACATAACTCCGGTGGTTAGAAAACTTTGGCACATACGTGCAGAGGAAGGAATAGCCAGCACTGTTGTCGTAGGCATTGGGCTACCACATGGGGAGTAATGGACACGCTACTAAAACCTAGAGGTGTGAGTAGACTTTCTAATTTTTGATGTCTAACAATCGGATGTCCTCTATGCTGTCGACATACCCGTTTGTGCCACAGTGAAATTCAATGTAGCTGTAGCTGGTATGCTCTCTGTAGCTCTTTTTATCACTCTCCTGGTAGCACCTGAGGATCTTGAAGGGATGCTGGGCCCATATGTATACATTTCTGTGATGATCTCTCCACTTCCTAAGGCATATATGCTCAATTTTGTGCCAAAAGGTATAGATGAAGATGTGATCGTTTCTGTCTTTGGGAGCTCCTCTTTCCCTCATGAGATCATTGCATTTGTAGTCACTGAATTTCCAGCTTGTGCTCAGGTAGTGCTGCTGCATGAATTCCCTCCAGGAAAGGTTCTGGCCGCGTATAAGCAGCCCACATAGGGGAAACAGCAGGGCCAAGACAGGGCCGAGGACCTTTAGAGAGGATGCCATCTCAGTCACCAGGGCCACCTGCGGGGGTCCACAGCGGGGAGAGAAGAAAACATTATCTCAGCTGCCCTAAGGGCTGAGCTCCACCGTAAAATTCTTTCCCCAGACAGTGTAGGCACTGGGGCCCAATGTTACCATTTTGTTCCCAGCCTCAAAGGTAATGAATCTTAGTAGATAATAACATTTATGAGAACTGAAAATATGCTAGCGCCCACGTGAGACAAACAAAATTTAAAAAAAAAAGGGGAGTTTGTTTTGAGAATTTCAAACACCTCCTGTCTGCCCTCTCTTCTACCCAAACGAATCACCCTCTAGCTAATTCTGTTTTACAGTGCGGATCAGTTCTCAGAAGAGTGTGAGTCTGAAAGAAAATGGCATTTTAAGCTGTATGGCTGTGAAGTAGAAAGGACTGTCACCTTTTAAGGGAATGCTGAAGATAAGCGAAGTCTTGGCTGATATTTTCCAAGCAAGAAGGCTTTGGTTCCCTCAGACCCCAGGCTACCGTTACACTGATTCTGTAACGCGGTGCTTATCTAATCCTGCCTTCCTTAAGCACTTTGCCCAAGCCTGTGTGAAACTTGTTATCACTCCTGACTACCCATCTACCTTCTCAGAGGCTGTTTATCAAGGTTGTAAATGATCTTGATTTGTTGTTAAGAATGACATCATATAGGAGCTCCAGTTCTGAAATATCGTTCTGATCAATCCAGTACCAAGATCGAAGCTGCCCTCACAGGAGCTCCCCGGGTCAGAATTAGGCATACAGGTGTGTGGAAAAGTGTCCCCTTTAAACCAGCTCTCTGTCCTCATTTACCATGGGGAGTGCAGCTGGCCCTATGGAATCTCTAACCTGATTCTCAACTCTCTGAGCACTTGTGTCTTCAAATGGGCCTAATAATAGTTGCCTCACAGTCTTGTGAGGGAATCTAATGAGATACAAAAGTGAGAGCACTTCTGAGAATGTTGTAGGAACCCAGGGTAGGCACCCCAAAAGCTGTCACAGTGGTATATTGATTGTTTTGAATTGAAGCTACTTGGAAAACAGCCAGAACAAGGACACTCAGACCCTCCTCTGTCCCCCTAAAAGCAGACAATGAATCTCATATGAAAGGTACCATCCCTGTAGTCAGAAATAAAAAGATATTCTTATCACCAAAGATAGGGATTTTACTTATTTTAAAATTATTTTTTAAAGTAGGCTGTATGCTCAATGTGGGGCTCAAGCTCATAACCTCGAGATCAAGAGTTGTTTACTCCACTAACTGAGCCAGCCAGTGATTGGGATTTTAAAGCCAAGTAAGTTGTATAAACAAACGTTATTACTTTTTACTAATCTACCACTTCAGCCCAGATTCTGCTTAGAATTCCTTACTAACTGAAACTCCCAAACATTTGTTTTCTCTGTTCTGTCAATTCCTCACAAATGTATTGTTTCACTGTTTAAAATGTGTAAAAACTGCCTGCCTCGGTCATTTCTTTGGGGTCTCCATTTCATTAATGGGCCTCCATGTGCAGATAATAAAACTGAGGTGTCCCCCCTCCCCCATTAAATCTTATTTCAATTTAATTCTTAAACAACTGGAAGTATCTTGAAGGACAGAAGGAAATTTTTTTCCTCCCCTATTGTGTCAAGTGCTACATTCAATCATAGATGACAGAATAGGCCTGGCTCATTTCTGGGACCCTATATCTGGCCAAGGTCCTAACCAGGATAAAAGACCAGGATTCAAGCTGCTTCAAAATATTATGCTTGGGAAGACTGGAGGGGTTGACAGGAGAGACTGTATCAGTGGGATTCATCCTGAGCTGAATTCAGGACTTTGCTTCTTACAAATTGGATCATATTCAGTCTTAACTCTACCATCTGGAATTTCAGTCAGGCCCCTTCCAGCATTCCTGGGCCTTTCCCCTCAAGCATCCTCAGCACCAACCCTAACTCTAATTTACCCTGTTCAGCTCCAACACTCACGTGTCACTGGTGGTGTAAGTCAGTATGTGGATCTGAAGAGCAGAGAGTCAAGATGTCTGCAGCAGTGAAGACAGGAATAGCAGTAAGAGGTACAGCACTCCACCTGATTGATAGTGGGGGTGGAGGGAGAGGGAACAGCCTTACTATGTGAACCTGCTTCTGTACCTTCTCATCTAGAACACTTGGGTTCACTCTGAGACTAGCCTGGGGCAAAGGTGTCCAACATCAAAGACTCACTTTGGGGCACAAAGGAATTGCAGGGCTCTGGGGAGAGGTAATACGGGAGAGGGGTTATCTGCAGTTATCAGCCGACAATCAGAGATCTGTCTCCTAAGTTCCTGTCCCAAACAACTTCTGGGGAAAAGTCCCCAGATATCTAGGTTATGTTCTATGGGGACTTCAGTGAATAACAAAACAAAACACCTCTGGATTTGTGAACTGTGGAATCTTCATTAAGAGATGAAAGAGTATGTAGTCAAAGGTACACTTTATGGATAAAGTGAGATCATTGAATGTGCTTTCTATCCATGCATTTCTTTTTTCTTTAAGTTTTCATGTTTATTTATTTTTGAGAGAGAGACAGAGAGACAGAGCATGAGCAGGGGAGGGGCAGAGAGAGAGGGAGACACAGAATCTGAAGCAGGATCAACACAGAGCCCGACACATCACAGGGCTCAAACTTGCAAACCACAAGATCATGACCTGAGCTGAAGTCGGACGCTTAACCAACTGAACCTCCCAGGCGCCCCTATCAACGCATTTCTTTGAGGGCTACTCCCAGCTAAGCCACCTTGGTTGAGTTTCTCACTGGGCTACCTTATCCTCAAATTGTCATGAAGGGTAGCAGAGTATGCCACCTCTTTGGCCTAAGGATTATTTGAGCCGGTTATTTTTAAGAAACCACAAACACAAGAGAAGCTCTGAAACCTGAAGTGGAAGTTACCCTTTTGTAAGGAACATATAGGAAATCTCCATTTGTGAGCGTATCTCCCTCTTAGTATCAAGAAGAGAAGGATGACTGCATCACAAGAAACTCTTACCAATGGTGAAGGCACAGACTTCAATATACACAACAAACCTTAACTTTGTTTGTTAATACATTGTTTACAAAGAATTTTGATTGGTGTTGGTGACAGAAAACTAATCTTGGCTAAACATAATTGTTGCTAATGCTATCACAATGGCAAAGTCCAATTGATACTGTAGCAGGTTGCAGGTGTCCTACAGAGTCTTTAAAGTATTTACAGTTTGACTCAGTTCAAAAGTTCATGACCCCACTGGACAAGGACATACATAAGGGACACCTCCTTAATGGTCTCACTGCTCCATTTTAACCTCCCTTGAGTGAAGTGACTATTTTTATTTTGAGTAAACTTATCCCCAATATAAGGCTCACACTCATGTCCCTAAGATCAAGAGTCACATGATGTACCAACTAAGCCAACCAGGCACCCACTAAGTGACTTTATTTTATTTCATCATTCACAGGGAGGTAGAGGGAAACTTTTTTGTAGTTGTTTTATAGTCAGCATGTTCTGCTTATACTCAGAGCTTATCTTCAAAGCATATTAATAGCAATGTCATCCTGGCATAGGGTGTCCTGATCTTCTCTTTGAATGGGAGCTATGTCATCAGGATTAGATAGAGAAATATTGGGATTTATAGAAACTCTGGTGCAGCTCAAACCCTAGCTCACATCAAGCTTTCGTTGAATAATAGGTAATCATGTGCTAATGGACTGAATAAGAGTTGTCTCAGAGCACACTGTAAATCCAACTACCCTCTAATATTTTGGAGTGAAGAGGGAGAGTAAAAAGGTAGAAATTCTGGGCACCCAGGTTTGGAGGACTTGAAAGATGACTTCGAGAAGAATTAAGGTGGCCATCATGCGGCCACACATCCATGACCCTTTCTAACAAGTTCATGTGATCCACTGAATCAGGTAGTGAGAGAGGCAGCGGGGAGAAGCTATGAGGACTACTGTGTGAAGGGGCAAGCTCAGAAAGATATCCATGGTTTTCCAATCCCATATATTTTACAGTATTTTCTAGGACATCAAGGAGTAATTCTGAGAATCATGGGAAGCAATGCATGGGAAAGCAGCTTTTGTAAACAATAAAGTGTTATGTTGATATCAGTTGTTGATAATATTATAAGGTTGTTGTACCCCAGTCATTTCCAGTTTTAACTAATTCATCCAGTGTTGTGGAAATAAGTGTAATATTCTACCTTTGATGTAGAAGAGAAATTATTATGAACCCAAAGCATACATTCATACATTCAACTATGGGCTAAGACATAAGTTCTAAGGCTTCTTTGAAGTAAAGTCAATTGGAAGCAACCTGAACTGAACTGTAGGAAAATATCCCTTTATATCTGCAGAAATCAACTACCAAAGCAGCCTAGGAAAGTGAGTTAACCATTGTTTCTGAGAGCTCTTTATTCAGTCTGCTTCCTAGAGTTCTACCAGCTTAGAAGCTGATTGGGTTGTGGCTTCTGATTTAAGTTCCTGAAGAGATGTTATCCTTGAATACAAATTTAAAATCATTTGTTAATTATATTATATTCTTTCTTTAAACATTTCCCTTGACTTTAACTCCTTTCTTTTAATTCCTTGATAGTTCCTTTTGTTAACCATTATTCAGTTTTTTGGTGTTTTGGTACAGCTGTTTCCCAAAACCATAAGAGTGATAAATTTCCTATGCAGATGATCATTATACCTCAGGGTGTCTTAACCTGGAATCCACGGGCTTCTGAGAACTCCAAGAAAGGAACTTATAGGATCCATGAACTGCTATGGGGTGTTAACCTTAAAAAGTAAAACTACCAGTTATTCTACCAGCAAGAATGGGCTTATTAGGAATAGCAGAGGGGCACCTGGGTGGCTCAGTCAGTTAAGCAGCCGGCTTCTGGCTTCGGCTCAGGTCATGATCTCAGGGTTCGTGGGTTTGAGCCCCGCATAGGGCTCTGTGCTGACAGCTCAGAGCCTGGAGCCTGTTTCGGATTCTGTGTCTCCCTTTCTCTCTGACCCTCCTCTGCTCGTGCTGTCTCTCTCTGTCTCTCAAAAATAAATAAAAAACATTTTTATAAAAAGGAATAGCAGAGAATTGTAATCAAGGACAAGCAAGCTACAGCAAAACCATAGGCCAATCCTCTGAACAATGGAGAGGAACGGTTTTTTCTAGAGGAAAGGAAGAAGTTTGGAAGGCTGTTAAACAAACAGTCCATTGATGTAAACTAGGAATTGGAGGTGGGGCTTTTCATTGGTGGGGTTGTGACAGTCTTAATTGGCTGGGCTGTTTCCTAGGAGTGAGGGGGAGCCTATCTTTCTGCTGGGATTGTAAGGTATTAACACCTTGCAAAGTAGTCTTCCTGTAGGATTTGTAATTGGCTTGTGTGGCGGGGCCTGAGAGCGCCCCCTGCTGGTCTCCCCGGGTCATCCTAAACCAGGTTTCCTTTTGATTTTCGCAGGGCAGAGAGAATATTTTCACTATCCTGCAACTGAAATGTAACAATTCTTTCACTTTTGGGGGCGCTTGGCTGGCTCAGTCGATAGAGCATGTGACCCTTGATCTTGGAATTTGAGTCTGACCCCGATGTTGGGTGTAGAGATTACTTAAAAAAAAAAAAATTAAAAAACAGAAAACAAAAAACAAAAATCTTCACTTTTGAATTAGAAAACATGGAAATCTTTGATATCAGTTTATAGTCATTGCAAATAACCCAAAATATTTTGCATTGATCGTACTCAAAACTACAGTAGTGATTAGGCCCCCAATTTAGATATTATTACTTAATGCACTAATAAACATGTATTTACTGTATTACAAACTTTAAATATTTGATTTAATTTCCTTTACAATCCATCGTATTTTATTTTGTGCATTTAAAAGTATTATTTTGTTGTCAATTGTTATTGTTATTCTCAATTATTTGCTGGCTTCACGAGAATGCCAAAGGGGTGTATGATACAGCTGAGCTAGCTTACCACCTCTCCCCTCGGGGATGGCAGAATAACATAATGGAAGAAATGGGATCCCTAAATAACTCACACCACTTACCTGGGAATCCTTAAGTGAGAGAGAAATAAAATTCTTCGTTATTAAACAACAATATTGTTTTCATTACTTAGCCTTTCCATAATTAACCCCATCTTGATTTTTGGACAGTTTTGACAAATGTTATCTTTTATTATTAATAATGTTCTAATTAAGATCTGTCATAACTATTTTTGCAGAGAGCATGGGGATATAAGTATTTCAAAGAAAAAAAAGACAATGCATTATTTTTATTAGGCTTTGGATGAATTTCTGAAGTTCCCGTAAAAAACACATTTAGGTAGAAATACACTTGTACCTTGATACTTGTCTTATAATTTCTCTAGATAATCTGCTTAATGCCAGTTTAATTATTATAATAGCCAAAGAACCTAGAAAGGAAGAAGGGAAATTTTTGCTACCTTTACACTTGAGAAGAGTAGGTAATACAGGGTCTGATTCATTATTGAAGGATTGAAGGTCAGTAGAACTCAAGCACAGGGCATAGGGACAGGAGTTGATGGTAAATTCCACAAGTGAGGTTATATGCCCACTATGGATTGTTTCTTTTATTTATTTCTTTTAAGTTTGCCTTTTTAAAAGTAATCTCTGTACCCAACATGGGGCTCAAGCTCATGACCCTCAGATCAAGAGTTGTATGCTCTTCCAACTCAGCCAACCAGGCACTCCGGATTGTTTCTTTTAGGTTACCGACTGTCATGACTACTTGGATTGAGCCGAGGACAGAATTCTTTTCCCATCCTTCCTCGTCACTCTAAATATACATACACAAACACATCTTTGTAAGGAAAATAGGTGGATTAACAGGAAAAAAAGAAAACAGGTTTTATTCATCCACATGCAGGAGCATTATGATGAATAGGTTCATTGACCAGCTAGAAATAG
Organism: Suricata suricatta; assembly: GCF_006229205.1. Lineage (NCBI taxonomy): Eukaryota > Metazoa > Chordata > Mammalia > Carnivora > Herpestidae > Suricata > Suricata suricatta. Next base: position 71,951,103 of record NC_043708.1, read on the forward strand.
AAGTTTATAAACCAACTTAGTTAGGGGAAAGAGAGTGGGGAAAAGGTTTCCAAGGGAAAAACAAATGGGCTTTTAGGGAAGACAAATGAAAGGTTCTGATAAAGCTCATTTACACAGTTTTTTTTTCTTTTTATGCTTTATTTATGTATTTTTGAGAGGAGCCATGCATGAGCTAGGGAGGGACAGAGAGGGGAAAAGAGGATCCAAAGCAGGCTCTGAGCTGACAGCAGTGAGCCCGATGTGGGGCTTGAACTCAAGAACTGTGAGATCTTGACCTGAGTTGAAGTGGGATGCTCAACTGACTGAGCCACCCAGGAAACTCTACACAGTTTTCTTGAAATACCTCCTGTCTGGAGACTGCTTTGAAGGGAAGTTAGTGGTGGCAATTTTCTTAGGAGGTTCTGCTTTAGTCAAATGATGGAAATTCAGGTAAGATTTCTTTCTGCTGATGTTCTTTTAGTTTTTTTCTCTGTCTTGGCTACTGTGAACAATGCTGCAATGACCATAGAGGTGTGGGTATGCCTTTGAGATCTTGATTTCAATTCCTTCGGATAAACACCCAGAAGTGGGATTGCTGGATCATAGGGTAGTTCTTTTTTTAATTTTTTGAGGAATCTCCATACTTTTTTCCATAATGGCTGCACCAATTTACATTCCCACCAGTAGTGTAGCAGGGCTCTCCATATCCTCACTCTTTTGTCCTGGACTCGTTCTTACCTGGTGATGTCATCAACTAGAGATGCCTGGAGGCATGTGCATTGCCAGCAGGGTTTGTGTGGAGCCCTCACAGACACTTCCCCAACCAGAGCCAGCCTTGTGGCTGAACCGGCCCTTGTGGCTCTTATTATGATTGCAGGATACATCTCAGCAGCAACCATTGGGAACTTTGGAAAAATGAAGCTTATTACTCATATATTCTGGAAGGCACACCGCACACTCAAAGTCATACAGTGAGGTCTTGTGTAGAAGAGTGCACAGACTCAGGGCTCTGCCTTTATTGGAGTCACTGGTGGGACACCTAGGAGTTTGAGAGTTCAGTTTTTTGGCAAATTTAAGATATAAAAGTGGGAATTAAAGCTTGGGAAAGGACAAGCAAGGTCACACAAATGGTCTGTTATCTAGGTCATTCAGGGCTAAAAGGGGAACTTTCATGGGTGGGGTGGCATAGCTCCTTAGTTGTATAGTTGGCAGTATGTTTATTTGAGATGGATGTCTTTGAAATGGGTGCCTTGGCAATCAAAAGTTTACTGTCACGCACTTACATTACAATGAAAAAAGCTAATTGTCTGGCACTTAACACTACACTCACTATCACCTATTATTATTATTATTTTTTTATGATGGCCATCCTGTAACAGGTGTGAGGTGATAATGTCACTGCGGTTTTGATTTGCACTTCTCTGATGGGTGGTGATGGTGAATGGATAAGGAAAATGTGTGATAAAGAAAATGTGGTATAAATATTCAATGGAATGTTATTCAGCCTTAAAAAGGAAGGAAATCCTGTGATTTTTGACACCATGGATGGACCTGGTGGACATTATATTGAGCGAGATAACCTAGGCACAGAAAGACAAATACTGTATGATCTCACTTATGTGTGGATTATAAAATAGACTCATAGAAGCAGAGTACAGTGGTGGTTACTAGAGGCTTGTGAGGGAATGGGAAATGGGGAGATGTTCGTCATGTTCAGTCATGCAACTGAATAAATAAATTCTGGGGATCTGACGTATAGCATAGTGACTGTAGGTATGTTCAAGCAAGACAACAGGCCCCAAATGGAGTTGCTTATGCTAAGCCTATATCATCGAATTGAGACTTAAATTAGTTTTGGTTCTCCCAGACACCAGAAACTGCTTGATGCACTAGGTAAATAATCTGCTTGATAGATCCTGCCACTCCCTTGAAGAAAGTAACCTTGCAATATAGGACCTGCTTTTTTGCCTAGAAGAACATCTTTGTTCCTACTTTTTCCTGCCCATAAAAATCTTTCATTTTGTATTGCTCCTTGGAGTTCCTTTCTATCTGTTAGACTGGATGCTGCCTGATCCATGAATCATTGAGTAAAGCCAATAAGATCTTTCAAATGTACTCAGTTAAAGGGTTCCTGGCTGGCTCAGTGAGGAGCATACAACTGTTGATCTTGAGGTTGTGAGTTTGAGCCCCATAGTGGGTGTCGAGATTACTAAAAATAAGTACATAAACTAAAAAAAATTTTTTTTACTCAGTTAAATTTTTTGTTTAACAGGTAGCAAAATAGTACTATATACTTGAAATTTGCTAAGAGGGTAAATCCTAAGTGTTCTTACCACACACACACAAAATGGTGAGGTGATAGATTTGTTAATTAGCCTGATTGTAGTGATTATTTCACAATGTATATGTATGCCAAATCAATTTATAAAATGATTTCCTTCTGTATCTGCTGTAACTCAAATGATTTGTTTAGTCCTTACACACACACACACACACACACACCTCCTTTCTTTAGTCCTAGTGTCTTCATACATCTCGCCAGTTTGTTTACAACAGTCAGACGGAGAAGGAAAGGGTTTAGGAATTGAGAGAGATCCCTTCCTCTGGAGTAAATGAGACAAAGGTTTCTGTGTTGTGGTCATGGATCTGATGGGCATTAGTCTTGACCAGAGTTTAAGAGGATATTAAGGTGTGTGCATACTTATAAACTTAAGAATTCAAAGAATTTTCCCCTACCCAGGAGGGAAAAAATAGCCCGCCCAGAAGAACCATAGCACAGCCTTCTCCGATACCTGCAGTTTATATTCTTTATTACAAGGAAACCATGAAAAACAGTTCAGTCAGGAAGAGTGAATGAGTCGTAAATGAGCTAGTACATTTTTAATATTCTGACTTTTTATAGTGATTCAAGAGTCGGGGAGAGAGAGAGAAATTTCCTTGTATCGTTCCTTGAGCCCAGCATATCAAGGGAGCCAAATCACACAGATGGAGCTCTCATTTGCCAGCATACATTTCCAGATTTGTAATGCTTCTCCCAACAGCTGACTTTTGGGAATAACAAAAAGCAGTTACTTTCAAATTGTTCCTTGTGATGACGTGGAAAAAGCCCTGGATTAGTAATCGGTTCCACTGGATTTTTGTGTCGGCTATTCCACTAACTTCACGGTTTTCAGCAAATCTCTGAACTTTGGGCTCCTATATACAACAACAGGCAGCATCACAGGACTGCCGTGCTATCAAATTGAGATAATTTAGATGAAAGCACTTTGAAATGTTTGAAGTGCTATAGAAATACAGATAATGACTAAATTCCAGAGGATAGGATCTGATGAGAGCTCAACTGACCAGTATTATAAAAGAAAGCAAAAAAGTTTACTACAGCAAAGCCCAGACTCATTTTAAGTTTATGTCTCCATTTCTCTTTGATACAATGTGCTTAACAGAACTGGTTATAAAGAGAAAAAGAACAGGAAGCAGAGGAGACAGAGCCTGGGGCAGCTCAAATGCAGTACTATTGCAGTTTAAGCATTAAGTGGAAGGCCAAGCGCTGGGCCATCTCCCCTGCAGGATGGCACCTATCTGTCAAAGTGCACTGGCATCTCTGGGTTACCTTCACAGGCAATGACCACACGCCTGGTGCTCGCCGAGGCCCGATATCTGCAGTTGGGGGTCCTGGAACTTCCTGTCTCCCTGCAGTCTGTGACCTTCACTACACCCTCGTGGCAGTTCATCTTGCCATTCTTGCACTGGATGTTAGTGGTGCTGCAGATACTACGAATGTTCCAGATGTCTTCATGGATGAAGGTGTTGACGTGCTTGCACTGACGCACCGTCATCTTCCGTCTTTGCATCATCAAGTTGCAGTAGGCATCATTGCCACCTGTCCCCTCAGGGTCTACATGTTGCCGCAGGAATCGATGGTACATGCGATCCTGGCCAAAGGAGGGCAGCACCAGCCCCAGCAGGGTCAGCAGCAAGAGCAGAAGCAATAAATGAATCCTCTGGGGAGCCATCACGACCTTGGAGATGCCTAGAGAGAAGCCCAAGGGGCAGGAGAAAGGAAGGTAAGATTCAGGCACTGGGGAGAGGTGAAGAGAAAGGCAAACTGACATTTCCTCAACTCTAGTCTCTTTCCTCCTTATCTGTACCAACTCCCCAGTCTTCTCTGCTCACTTTTCTCAGCTTGCTTTTGCTCAAGCAAAAAGTTTGCAAACATGGCTTTCTCTGAAAGCAAGGGCTATTCTATTTTATGAAGAGAAATTGCTGCACCGAGCACAATAACTCAGGACGGACACTGACCAGGTGGCTGTCCAGTGTATCTGGACTGTGTGCATGAACAGGAAGAAAAGGCAAATCTCAGTGAAACTGGAGTTGAATGTCTCTTGTAATTTTCCAGTCATGTGATCTTTGAAGTGTTGGGTCCTTTGGAGACTCTGATTCTCAAAAGTTTGGATAGACTCAGTATATGTCTTCTTTCTTTTCTTTTCTTTTGAGAGAACAGGGGAGGGACAGACAGAGAATTTCAAGTAGGCCCTGGATGGGCATCTAGAAACCTAATGGGGGGCATGAACTCACAAACCATGAGATCATGACCTGAGCCAAAATCAAGAGTCAGACACCTAGCACTTAACTGACTGAGCCACCCAGGTGCCCCTAGATTCAGGATATGTCAAAGCAAGCTTATGAACTGATTTTAATTCCTTATATCTGGAATTGAAGAAGTACAGAAAAGAAGTCGGGGGAGTATTAGATTTAGTTTTTCCTCTCAATTGACTACTCTCCTATAGTATTAAAACCAGGGCCTTTTGAAAATCCTGTTAATTCTACATAAAGAAACCCTACAAAAGCAGAGTATGCAACCACAGTGTATTAAAAGTAGTAAATATTGGCTGAATAAACTAATAAATGAAATGAGTGAGCTTGTGAACAATTAAATTAAATGGATATATAGGCTTGTGGAATTGACAAATAAGCTAAGAAACATTAAAAAAAAATCTTGGGGCACGTGGGTGGCTTAGTTGGTTAAGCCTCCAACTTCCCCTCACGTCATAATCACACTGTTTGTGGGTTCAAGTCCCATATTGGGCTCTGGGCTGACAGCTCAGATTCAGAGCCTGCATCAGATTCTGTCTCCCTCTCTTTGTGTTCCTCTCCTGCTCAAACTCTCTCTCTCAAAAATAAATAAAACAAATTTTCTTAAGTTAAAAAAAATAAATCTAGGGACACCTGGGTGGCTCAGTCAGTTAAGCATCCAACTTTGACTCAGGTTATGATCTCACAGTTCATAGGTTAGAGCCCCCTGCTTTGGATCCTCTGTGCCCCCCTCTCTCAGCTCCTTTCCTGCTCGTGCTCGCTCACTTTCTCTCTCTCTCTCTCAAAAATAAATAAACATTTAAAAAGAAATCTAAATAGCACAATCTCCACAAAAAAGACATAGATTGTGGTTTGGGTTTTTTTTTTTTCTGTTTCTATATACAACCCAAAAAACTAGGTCCTGGTGATATACTCCAGTGTCCTGCATCTGTCCTTGATGCTCTGCCTGTCCTGTCAATGGATGTTGGTAATTCTCTGTATTCCCTCACTGCAGGATCTTTGTGTTGGCACCTCTTGATGGTGGGAAATACACATTTATTTTACAGAGTTAAAAAACAAACACCTCTGGAGCAATGACAAAGAGAGCACTGTGATATAGTTTCAGAACATTGCTTCTGTAGACTAATTAAAGAAAGGAATCCGAGGCCTGCCTGGCTCTAAAATCTGTACTCTTTCTGCCTCTCCTATCCCACATCCCAAATATTCAGGATACTGTAGATGTTTGTGCTCTAGCTGCTTCTCTCTAGCAACAGAATGTAATGGGGGGTGGAGTAGCGTGGGAGTGGAGGTGGAAGTCACTTACAACACTAACTCACAGGCTTCTGGCTGTCAGTCTGGGACTGACATGAACTCAAACTGTGAACTACTTGACTCTTGCAATGAAGCAGGGCTGACTCAGTAGAGAAAAAAAATCATCTCCAACTCAACAGGGAGTGAGCATCCCAAAGTGCAAAGGCAATTTTTTGAGGCAGAGAGGCCCACTTCTACATGTGCAGTCAAGGGCTGGCCTCAGCTGAGCCCCTAGGCTGACATATATGGGCACTACTGGCCTTTGTTCACAAAGGCGCTGCTTCCTGATGCAGATCGTGCGTGTAAGTCGCTGAAAGGCTGACGAGGGACGTGCGATCTATTCCACCTGAAGCTTACACTTTGGTTAGTGGTAATGACAGGATGATACCACCTCCTGTGTTCACAGCCACCTTTTGTCTCTGCACAGAAAGTTCTAAAGCTCTATGCAACATTCCTGTGCCTGTAGCGGAATATGAGAGACAGAGTCAGGAAGAGAGGGAGGTGAAGGAGCTGTGGGAAGAAGGATGGATGGGAGAAATGATGCTCACTTTACTCCTCACCTGTGGGTACAACTTCTGAAAGCACACTTAGCACTTGGGTAGTGGCTTCACCACAACGATGTCCTTTGGGTTGTTTTTCCCAGATCGAATCTTGCACCTCTCATCTTGCACAGTTCTGTCTGCTTTCTTTCATCCTTCTTTGTGACCAAGATTATGGTTCAGCAAAATAACTGGCTATAGAGAAAACCTGAACTATTCATACAAGAACAAACCCATGGCTTCAGCCACCCAACCAACTGATTTAACAAGACTTGTGAACAGAAGTCCAATGTAGACGTCGATGGGTGCATCTCAGGGTGCTAGGTACAACAGAAAATCAAATGATCCCCAAATCATCCCAACACATACTTTTTGGTAAGAGCTTGCCCCAAAGTCTTTCTCCATTGCACCAGATTGATTCTCGATAAGAACCAATTTTTATACAGTGATCCCCAAAACCAAGCTTTGCCACATTAACTGTGTGACCTTGTGGAAATTCCTTAACCTATCAGCATATTTTCTCGTAAGTAAAATGATAATATCCACCTTTTAGAGATGTTATGAAGAATATATGATAAAATCAATGTCAAGTGCTAATCACAAAGCCCGACCCATGATAAGTGTTTAGTAAATGTTGGCGATGATCTTTTCACAACCATTCTTGTTTTCCTTTGCTTCCTTGAATCTGCTAAAATAATGAATAACTGCACCAAACTGCATATATTTTGGATCCCCTCCCCTTTATTTTGTAGAGTACCTATATTTCCAAGAAATGATAAGGTGGCTTTTAAGCTGAAATAGCTCACCTACTAGGGCTTCTGCTGTGTCTCTAGAGACATTTGTCCTGTCCAGATTGCACTGAAGTTTCTTCCTTGAATGTGACCATTCCTCAAAGGACTTGACATTTTTGAGGTTTTTCTTCTGTTTCCCTTGAAAAGTCAATAAAGTATAGCTGGCCAGCACCTCAATTCCTCAAATGATTCACTCCAAATAAAATGGCTTGTTTGTGACTTGACATTTCATTCTAAACAGCTTTTGATGGTGAGAGAACAAGAGAAGAGATCCAGAGCAAAAAGTGCTAGGATTGGCCACCAAGCTGCTAGTTCCAACCCACAGCCCGTTGCCATGCCATTTCCCAGGAAACAGTCATATGCCCCAACACCAGAGCAGAGAATGCAATGATAATGCTGTACGCAGACATTTGGAGAAGACATGAGTTTTCTTAAATACGGTGTGATCGATATAATAATGGTCCATCCCTTTGACCTTCTCTATCAAGACCCTGAGTGGAGCAATGATCTGTATGGAAGTCACTTTGCCTCATATCAAGGACATAGTACAGGTTGGAGCACCTGAGAAAGTGTCCAAATATTTTACCACAAATTGGACTTTTCTTAGTCTTTAAGGAGTTTTTGACATTTTATAATAAGGTAAATTTTCTAATAAGAGAGGTTTGGAAAATTCTTTCTAACGACAGAAAGCATTTTAAATTTTGAAAGAGATAACTCATGGTGCATGATTCATGTGCTGAGTGTACGCCAGGTAACCTACTTCTCTATCACTTTCTCCCCAAATATGAGTATTTTCAGGGAGGCTGGGCTCTCCAAGATAGCACCTAGACAGGGGTCTATAACCTGAGTATTGAGCAGCCAGGGTTTCTCACCCATTTCAGGACAATGTGGGCAGCAGAAGAGGCCACCGCTGGGAATACTGCGACCACAACAGTTACAGATTTACAAGATGGCAAAACTGTGATTTATAACTGCAATTTATCATCTGCTTTCTAAATAAAATATTGAGGTAACTGTTGATAGAAATTAGGTTAACAGGAAGTTAATCATTTAACCTGTGGACAGATAAGTATATTTTACAAAGAGAGTAATATTAAC
>NC_043708.1:71964392-71995424 GCF_006229205.1 Suricata suricatta
CTAACTCTAAAAGCCTGTTTCTCCATGGTTCTCATTAAGCACAAAAGCCTTTCTAGTTTGACTAGGATGGAATTGCAGACAAGTTTGTGTCTAAGTTTAGTTGGTGGCACAAGGCACCAGCTGGAAGAAAAAGCTAATAGGCTGACTGAGACACGTCATCTCTTAAGGCTTGTGTATAAGCCAAGCCCACAGCCCACCTCTAGTTAAGGCACTGGACTGACACACACACAGGGACTTCACATCCTAAAACAGGGCTTGCTTGTTGGAAGTTGAAGGCTCTCGTGTCCTAGCCTTAGAGGTTAAGGAATATCTTTGTTTCTTGATTTGCAGAATGCGTACATTAATTCTGTAACAATTTAGCTGAGGTTTGCCAAGGTTTACTGTAATCTTAACTCCCCTAGCCATCTAGAAACCAATTCCAGCAAGTATATATTAGGGTCACCAGTAATAACATCTGCTCTCCCATTCATAACTTCCTCACTTATATACTCAATACTAAATTTCCCCCAAAGAGATGTCAAATGGAATTGGGAGAAAACAAATAAGAGGTTATTTGTGGTGAAGAAGTGAATCTGCCCAGGCCAATGGTGCAGAAATCTGGTGGTCAGATTCATTCATACATGTTCTTCCACACCCAAGCACACATTTTTGTCACTGGAATTTGTCCCACAATTTGTTTTTTAGATTAACTTCTGTCTCAAACCAACCCCTTAGTCTTCACAAAAATTAATATTCTCTCTCCCCACAGGCAATGCTTTGTATTCAAGAGATCTTTCCAAATTTATTCACTAAGGAGTTAACTTGACAGTTTATGATTAGTAACTGTGGCTACAGCTTCCATAAATACAGTCTTCGCACTTTTATATGTCCTGGGGCAATATTCTCTAAAGTGGAAGCAGAACACCTAATCATATTCCTCCCTTGTCCCCTTTCCTTCCTTCTTCTCTTCAGCCTGCGGTGTACCTTTTTTTTGCTCTTGCCGTATGTTGTTCTATTGTGCTTTCAAAGAGCACCCAAAACTTTCTTAAGGAAAGAAATGAGCAGGAAAGGTTAAAAGAAAAGAGCTGAAAGTATACTGTTTCTTTCCTTGTTAAGCCACATATAATGTCAGGGGCGGAGGGGTGGGGCTCCAGATACCCTTCAGCAAATGCTTTTCCCAGATCTCTGGGGACTTTATCACAATTTAGGAATCCCTCCTAAATCTCCCCTAGTATCAATAATTTCTTTTATCTACATTTAGGCTGTCCCAGAAGAAATCTGTGTGCATTTTAAATTTTAGAATCTGACTTACTTCCTTCTTAATTTGTGAACTTGGGTCAAGAGTTTTTAAAAGGGGAAAAATGGTTTCACTGAAGTGGATGGATGTCTAGAAATAGTATACATATAAACAAACAGAAAAGTAGATTACCCAGGAGGAAGAATCTTACAAAAGTCTGGAAGTTGCCCTCCAACTGAAGATGGGTTCCAGCTGTTTGTTCCTGAAGATGGGGTCCAGCTGTGTGAACCCAGAGGCCCCTTTTGGTTCTGATTATATAGTGATCAGATAAATGGGGTGGGAAGACTAGATCTAAAGGTCCCCAATCCTAGCAGAGACATGAAAACCAAGGACACTGCTCTTGGACAAACAAGGAGAGTCATTCACCTTTTCTCTGGGGATGACTGGGTCAAATATTAACCTACCTGAATGGATTAGAAATTTGTTCTGGGAGACCAAGTTTGATAAACATGGCCTTTTGTCCCACAGCTGCCTATTTCTGACGTCTGTGATTCTGACTCTTGCCTACGGCAGGGCATGCGGTGATCTGGATCCAGAAGATGTCGTTTCTGATCTTATGGGCCATCTCCAAGAACTGCGGAGGGGAGCCTGCAGAGTAAGATGATGCTGTTCCACTCTCCTTTGTTTTTATCCACATAATTTGGTTTCATGAAAAATGCAAAGTAGGCTATTTCATAGATTTCACAGAACCAGCAAAGCATTCCTAGAGAAGGTTAAGTGATAGCTATTCGTACGCTGCCCGTGACCTCAACCGTCCAGCTACTAACCCTCATAAGTTTCCCAGATGTAATTCCTGGGCTTCTCCTTCCTTTCGTCCTAACCTGTTCATAAGAGATTAATCCTGAGCGCTCAATCTTCTGTTCCTTGTAATACAGTTGCAAAATGGATGATCTCCACCATCATGCAACACTGACACTGCATCTACTCACAAAGCTGCTTTGGATTTGTTGCTTGAATAGAAACAAGCCAACTGAGTCAAAGGTCACTGGAGTCACTCTATAAAGGTCCTATAATTTCAAATATCAGGTAGCCGCAGGATGCTAACTGTTTCACAACCTCAGCAACCATCTGCCCTGGTGTGGCATCTCCAACAGTGCTATCTTTTAAAAAATCCTCAACCGTCTGTTGTCATCCATCCACCTGTTTTCTGCCTGCTTGTCTCTGAGAAGGTGTGGTAAAGACAGGCTGCCTGCCAATAATATAACTGTACTTGAAATCATCTTAATAATCATAATAATTATAGTCATTGCCATTGCCTTTCATTTTATGAAACTCTCACATACGTGATTGTAGCTGTCACCAGGACTGTGTGAGGTAGGTGTTATGCAAGTCGGGAAGCTCCCAGATAAAACAGCAGGGGAATGGTATAGGCAGCCTTCAAACCCCCATCTCTGGGGGGAGGATCTACTCATCTTGCTAGATTTAGCACAAGCAGCACCTCTTCTGAGTCCTGCCAGGCCCTCTATGGTCCCATCCATCCCAGAAGAAGTTGCTCATGTCTTCCTTTGTTCTCTGTACCCAGGACACACTGTGCTGAGGCCAGCATGGGGTCCCAAGAGGACTCTAGACTTCAGGTGGGTCCTGGTGTGGGTGAAAAGCTAGCAGGTCAGCCCAAGTGAAGCCTGTATGTGTCAGTCTGCAATGCTCCAGGGATGGATTCATCTGTAGAGAAGGCCATGAGGAGAGGTGGGAGAAAGATGTCAAGGCCATGGAGCAATGCTGGGCAAGGAATATGGTGTGCTTCATTCATATCTCCTCTGAGCTGGCCTCCAGGGCCTATAGAGAGGGCTCTACAATAAAAACTTTCATAAAAAATCAAGGTTGTTTCATGAAATGTCTCTAAGATTCAGGAAGCACACAGCAACCCAGCATAAACAAGTTCACTACATGGTTGACCACAGGTGGTGTAGGGTGTTGGGCAGGAAGCAAAATACCTTCCTCACCGGGAAGGTTGAGACAGATTTGAGGTGAGTCCAGACAAGAACTAAAGCAACAGGTCAGACCTGGGCTCTATCAGAAAAGAAGAGGACACTGTGTGTTGGCATCTTCAGACATTCTCAGCAACATGGGCCCCTTTTAGGGCAGGGATTGACCTCCTGCAGGGAGCTGGAGGGAGGAAGAACTAAATGGCAGCCTCACTGTGTAGACTGAAGGGACTAGTTGGCAAACATGTTTACACCCCCTGGCAATTTCAGGAATGCGCACAGAAGCATGTGAGCTGATCTGGAGTTCTTACAGCATGTGTGGCTTGGATCTGGCTTCACTTTAGATTAGCAAACAGGCCGTTAGCCATCACCCTTTGATGATTCTCCATTAGATGGAACTCTTAGAGAGAAGAATAATGGTTTCATTCTTCTCTGCATTCTTAGTATCTAAAAAAGTGACTGATTCCTAGGCCCTAAGTTTTTTGTTTTGTTTTATTTTGTTTGTTATCCCTCATTGCTTCTAGAAACATACCATCTGATCTCACTTTGGAAATCTCAACCACACAAATTCTCCTGGCTTCTCTTAAGACTTACAAACGTAGCTGGGTTTGGCAACAGCTACTGAACAGGGTGGGCCTGATTCCCAGGTAAAGCAGGAAGGCTTCCAAGGTTCCCAGGAAGGCTCTGCTTAACTGACTGGTAGATCCCGAAAGCCCATGGATAGACCTTCATTTCTTAGGTATCGGTCCCTGTTCCAATGCCAAAATTCCTAGGAGGATTAACTCTTTAAATAGCTGTCTGTGATCCACACATGCTCGGGCATGTGCTTTTGAGCCTAGTTGCAAAACAGTTTTGAGTAACTGGAAAGGCCTGAGGATTTGAGGAGGAGGAAGAGTGGGCAGCACGGGGAACCTGGAAAAGGACCAACTTCACTTCTGGCTTTTCAACTGTGTTGAGGCACAGCCCTGTCTGAGCTTCCGTTTTTTTCCCCTGTCCTCTTCTCTTTTCCCAGCATCCCCAGCCAAATTCTGTGTTAAAAGGAAAAAAGTCTGGGGAAGCGAGAAAAGGACCCAGCACACAGCCGAAAACTGCCCCTCCCTCAGTACCTGGTGCCTCAGAGTTACTGAAATCTCTGGAAGGGAAGGGATAGGTGTCTCTAACATACAGAATTGTTCTGCCAAATACCAAAGTTCAAAGTTCAATGTCCATTAGGTACAAAGAGAATCAACAAGACAAGGGGCCCACAGAGTGGGGCCTATGCCTGCACCTAACAGGGTGTCCTAACCCTCACTTTCCTTTTGTGGGCAAACCAGCTATTTGAGAGTGGTACCTATTTTAAATTAATCACATACCACTTTTTAAAGAGATGCTGAAGAACTGAGTTCTAAAAAAGTTGTTAATTTTGAGTGTCATTGCAACTACTGTATTGTAAATGATGGAAAATAATTGCATATGTTAAAAAAATATGAAACTTTATGAAGTAAAAAAAAATAAATAAAATTTTTAAATTAAAAAAAAAAGTTGTTAATGGTGTGCCTGGGTGGCTCAGCCAGTTAAGCATCAAGATATTTGATATTGCCTGGGCTAAGGGTCACCATCTCAAAGTTCATGGGATCGAGGTCCACATTGTTGGTCTCTGTGCTGGCAGCATGGAAACTGCTTGAGATACTCTCTCTCCCTCTTTGTCCCTCCCCTGCCTGCTCTCTCTCTGTCTCTCAAAATAAATAAACATTAAACAATTTTTTTAAGTTATTAGTCATTTGGTGGGGAAGACACTGCCAGGCCCATTGTAACACCCCTGTGGCCTCAGTAATCCTGGCCAGCGAAGCAGCAGCAAACTCTCAGTGTGTGGAGATCAAGATGACTTGATTAACAGGATCCTCCTCTGATAAATCACCTACAGCACACACACAGAGTCCCATGGCCTGGAACACCAGGTCAAACACCAACTTGCACAAACAGACCAGCCTCTGATGTTAGTTTTATGCTGTGTTGCTGGGAGTGGCCTCCAGCCTCTGAACACAAGTCAGGTCCCTTCTTTACCTGTGGTCTTTGCCTGTAGGACTCCCCCTGACAACTTGGGGAGAATTAACACCCTCCCCCACATAGCTGACAATGCACAAAGCCAATTAGGTGAATGGCAATGGTTGCTTTTGTTCCAATTGTTTTTCCGTTCTTTTCAGCTTGGCACAATGTGGTCATGATGAAACAGAAAATAAAGGTTTGGTGGCGGAGGAGTTTGACTCTTTCACTAAAATGCATCTAAGTGCTTACTCATTTGTATTTCAAAATACCTACAAGGAATTATTTTTTTCAATAATTTTAATAGGTGTGAAGTAATTGTCAATTGGGAAAAACCCACTCATATGTTTAAAAAATGTTCTGACAGCTTGAACTTGAAAGTCATTCCCCTCTTCCTGAAATTTTTCTTGTCTCTTCTTCACACCACTATTTCGTTCCTTTGTCCATAGACACAGGAAGCCTGGGGTTCTCCTTCTAAGGACTCATGTATTGGTGTCCTTTACCCTTTAGACAGAGCATATATGTTTAATTCTGTCCTTAAGACTAATCATACAATTAGGTGATGGAGAGAAATGAACAATCTCTAAATTTGTTTTAACTCTACCTTTTTTTTTTAGGTTTAGAAGTATGAAACGTATTGACTAACAGAAGAAATGGTTAAAAGAGGATGAAGCTCCAATGAAAAGAAGGATCACATCTCCAGGAACTGGGGGGGCCGGGCAGGGGGGCACCACGACTGAGGAAGAATGAGCCAAAGTCTTGCTCATATGCCTGTATATTTTCAAACAAAGACAAAAATTACACATTTACTCTCAACAAATGGGGGGCTGTGTGCCCATTCTCTTTCCCAGGTATCTCAAGGTATTCTTCTGAGAATAAGTATTAACAGAAATTGCTCTTTGCTCAAATATGGATTAAGTGAAAACTCCTACCAAGGGGTTTCACTGGCCTGCTTTCGTTCACTTTCTTTCTTTTTTTTTTTAAAAAACACGGAACTTTTCTTTTATTTTATTAATTTTTGATACAAAGAGAGACAGAGCATGAGAGGGGGAGGGGCAGAGAGAGAAGGAGACACAGAACTGGAAGCAGGCTCCAGGCTCTGAGCTAGAGATCAGCACAGAGCCTGACGCGGGGCTCGAACCCACGAATGTGAGATCTGACCTGAGCCGAAGTCGGAGGCTTAACCAACTGAGCTACCCAGGCGCCCCATGTCCACTTTCTTAGTCATCTACGTTAATTTTTGAATCTCATGGGCAAATGCTTCCAACAATAACTTGACAAATCTCTTACCTTTGTATTCTTATAACCTGATATGTGCTCTTTCAACAATAGCCAGAAACATTCTTCTTTTCTTGGAATGTTTTTCCCCCCATCTTCTCTGTCAAATTATAGCTCTTCTCCACATTACTTGAGTACTTTCTTTTATAAAAGGATAATTTACACCCTGCCACCCCAAGATGTCATAGAATAAGAAAGGGGGAGATCTGGAGGACCATCAAGCCCTCATTTTACAGATAAGGAAGCTGGGGAACAGAGAAAGATAGCATGCATTGTCCAAGAAACATCTAGTGGTCCAGGACCTAGAAGCTTTCCAATGTACCACACAGCTTTCGTATTCCACACTAGCAATTTCTAGAAAATGAAAGCTTATTTTAAAGGTGTCACTGAAAGTCATTGTTTAAGGGAAACCTATTGACTATTTCCATGAATTTAAAAAATATTTACTCCCCCTTTATCTGTAAAGGAGTTGCTTAAAATAAAGTGTGTGTAACAAAATTGTCCTACCAGTAACTGTGTAGTTGAGGAGTTCTTGAATGCCTGGGGCTGCTTCTGGGAAGTCGGCCAGTGCTATGCAGGTAATTATGTCACTTGGGTTCCTAATGATTACATTTATGACGTGATTATAAGGATTTTTAGAACACAGAGGGAGGGTCTTGCCTCATTTATTTCCCTAGTCCCTGGAATGATGCTGAAGCTGTTTTTACTGTCCTTCCTAAATAAGATGCGGTGTTTTGCCTATGTGCCGCCATGTGTTACCATATGACATGCTGTCTCAGAGTCGGAAGGGCTAGGATCCCAACATTCTAATAAGAAAGCTTGGGTTAGAGGTTGTTTGCAGTGTCTCCCAGAATTTCACAACACTGACTGAGGGTGGGTTAAGGGTGAGGAGACAGAAGTGAGTAACCCGTAAACGAAAACATCAGCCCCAAGTGCCAGTTATGCTGGCAAAAAAAGGACAAGGCCTGCTTCATCAATCTGGCGATCAGCCTGGGTACCAGGTAAAGAATCCTTCGGTTTGAGCAAGTGCAGGATTCCCCCCACTTCGAACCCCGACCCTGGCCTCCATTCTGTCCGCCAATTCTGTGCTCCCCTCTGAGTCTACATTCTAGGCAACAGACTGTCCTGGTGCCATCTCTGCTCAGCTGCGGGAAGGAAACCTCAGGGTGGGAATGTCGACTCGCTAACTCGTCTGAGAACAGGACTTTTACCTTCCTTCCCATTCCTCAGCAGCTCCAACCCAATTTGGCAAACGACTCCCCAAGAGTCCTACATGACCCTTCTAAGAAGGGGTTCCTCGGGTCAAAACGCTTTTGGTAAAACTACGGAGGAAGAGCGGAATGCGAACCTACCTCGGCCTCGGAACAGGCTGCAGAAACGCACAGGGCGGTGGAAAGAAGTTTTTCTCACCGGCTTCTTCCCGCTCTGGTTTGTTGACAGGGAGCTGGTAGAAGACGCAGAGACCTTCTTTTGAATCCTGTTTTGGAACCTGGGTGGGGTCGGCTTTCGATTGTGTACACGGCTACACTGCCGGGCGGGGGATGCGGCGGAAAGGGGGCGGGGAGGAGGGCGGTGGTGGAGCCTCTGTTCTGTTGGGACCGCGCCCTTTTTCTTGGAGGGGCTTCCGACCAAGACCTGCCCCTGGAGCCAGAGCTTCCGGCAGGTCCCTGCTTGGGCAAGGAGAGGGCCTAGAGACCCGAGCCCCACGCGGCAGAGGCCTCGAGGACTCGGCCTCCGGGGACAGCGGGGCTTGGGACACCGCCCGCCCTCCCCCCATCCCCCCATCCCAGAGCGAGGCGGTCCCTCCGAGGAGTCCGCTGGCAGAGAGCCCAGGACACCGGGCAGTTTCTTCCCGCACCGCTCATCAGGCCCACACGTCTTCGTTCAGGTCTCCTTTTCTTTTGCAGGATGTTCGGAAAGTGAGAAAGTTTGTACAGAAGTAAACTTTGGGGTAGTTTGGAAGGCAGGAGAAAAGCAAAAGCTCGGGCTCGTCCGGGATTTGAACCCGGGACCTCTCGCACCCAAAGCGAGAATCATACCCCTAGACCAATGAGCCGCGACGACAGATCTCTGCCTATGTTTCCTCTGAACACTACCTTTCCATTCACAGTTGGCCGCCAGGCTGCTCCCGATATCTGCTGTAAGTTGTGACATTTACCTTTTGCCTCGCCTGCCTTTCTCCCATCTTGACAAGGCCTCACCCTTTTGAAACCTGACAAGGGTCCTAGCCTCGCTTATTCTCCCCGTTTCACTTTCTGGAACCCTCCAGAAGCCGGATAGGGTGAGGAGAGGCAACTTTTCAGATTTCGAACCGCGTGTTGGGCTCCATCCAGCACCGCCGGACGGAACAGCGAGCTCAATTCTGGAGGGAGCCTGGCGGGGCCTGAGGGCCCGAGCCAACCTTGCCTGCTAGACTGTAGGGTCCCGAGACCCAGGCCGGACGCGCTGCTGCTACCTCGCGCGAGCCTAACACCCTAGGGGCAGGAAATGGTGGGCACCGACTTAAAGGGAACCAGGGTCGGTGGGAGGTGCGGAAGTCGCCCTTGTCCAGATAGGCCCCTGAAGGAGACTTTTCCACCTCCCCACCTTTGCTTCCCTTGTTTCCTGGGTCTGGAATTCTCTCTCTCAGGCTCAGCCCTACTCACGTCCAATCCTGTTGCAGCTTCCTGCTCTGGCTCAAAAATCTTTCCTGTAAAAGTATAAAAATATAGAAAAACTGCCCTGTAAGGGCCTCCCCCTAAATGAATGTGTGTATAGAGTGCGGGCGAACACTCGGGAAGAGGATCACAGTTTGGGGGATTTCCTTTGCAAAGTGAAGCCTCTCAGGCCGCAGGGACCAGATATGTTCACACAGCGTTTATAGACAATGTACTTCTGTACCAAACAGTGGTCTTGGGTTTCTGAACCGTGGACTTCAGGCAGCGATTTTGGGTCAAATAGAAGCCGAAAGAACACATCTGAGGGAAAATTAACCCCATCCAATTGGCTGAGTTGGCGTACAATCGACTCCTCACTAGAATCTGTGCCCTGCAGGATCCATTTGTTCACACCTGCTTGGCGAAGCTCAAACTCTTTGGGACAGGGATAAGGTCTGGAGAAAGCAACTCTAGGAGACCCCCAAAGAAACGAGAGCGATGAACCCCTGGTGACTGGGAGTCACCAAAACTGAAGCTCCTCCTTCGAGCCGGAATCGAACCAGCGACCTAAGGATGACCGCACGGTAAGCGCACTACAGTCCTCCGCTCTACCAGCTGAGCTATCGAAGGGGGCATGTGGAGCGCCTCTCTAGGGTCACTTATTCAGCACATCCATAAACAGAGGCGCGTGGGAAACGATCCTCCGCCAGCTAGCAGATAGATACTCCAGAGTCACAAAATCGGCCTGTGAGAAAAGTCCCGCTCCCGCGGTTCTGGGTGCAACCCTTCTGGAGAGGGATTCCCCTCTTTCACCAAAGGGCTTCCAAACCAGGGCCAACCCGTGGGCTCTTCAGGTGCCTGGCATCACGTGGCCGCCCGGGGTGGGGGCACTTGCTAGCCCGAGGGCCGTTGGCTGCGGCGGTGGGATACGCGGTTCTAACCACGCAGCCGCGAGCCAGGCGGAGGGCGGGCCTCGGGGTTTCAGCCTGCGCCCCTTCCCGTTTCCTACTTTTCTGTGCTCGCCTCCCAGTCCAAGCGCGGCTGCATAGGCGAGCTGCAGCTCTCTTCCGTTTACACGTCCACAGACTCGGGGAGGGAGAGGATGTGGAATACAGCACGTACGGGTAAGCCCGATGTTTCTGTCAGAAAGGACTTCTGGAGAAAATATTTTAAGGTTTTTTAAAGAGGTCGTAGTTTCGTGGAGTCAGTAACAAACTTAGTGATCCAAGTCTATTACTTTCCCCGCTGGCTTACTGAAGGTGTTCGGAAACCCACTGAAATGGGATACCTCGCTGGACTGCCTACTCTCTCCAGAACCCCTCACCCGGACGGCTCCTCCCCTTTGGGGAGCGGAGCTTGTTCTGGGGTCCAAGCCTGCGCAGAGGGCTAGAGCCCATTCTTTTCCCACACCGCCATTAGCCCTGCTCCAGCTCTTGCCGCCCTCAGAGAGGGCGTTCATGGCGAGTCAACAGAGCCTGGGCGTCCGCGGGGCAGGCAGCGCTTTCCACAGCTTGTAATGGCCTCCGCCACCATCCAGGTAGCAAAGCCGCACTTGCGCAGTAGCACATATGAGGAGGTGTTTCTGCTCTACGTGGTTTATTCGGGTTGTTAGGACTGCGGCAAGAAGATAGATGTACCCAATTTCCGCAGGGGTTAAAGTTACTGGACAGAGAGGGGTCCAGGGATGAGAGCGATTTAAAACAAAAGGGAAGACCACGCAGGCCCCAGCGAGATTTGAACTCGCGACCCCTGGTTTACAAGACCAGTGCTCTAACCCCTGAGCTATAGGGCCTTGTGGAACATTGGCTTGCTTCTTCCTTTGAAAAGGAAAGTTTCTATGCTGGCTCAGGGAATCAAGCGCAGGAAGTAGATACAAATCCGAACGTCGCTTCCATCTGTTTACTGCTGGAATTCTATCTGCAGGCTCCTGCTAGGGATAACACAATGTAAAGGCCAGAGACAGCTAGGGATAACACAATGTAAAGGCCAGAGACAGCAACCACCACTATTTTAAGATTGGAGAACTCTGCTTACAACAATCGAACACACTGAAAGAGTCCACCTCCCCTCCCGCAGGCTGAAAATTAAGAGGGGAAACCAGGCGCAGGGGAAGTTGCCTACCACGGGTGTCTCAGCTGAGACTGGGCCTTCCCACTGATTTCTCCTTGACTCGGGATAACCCCCGACTTTCAACCGCCTACCTCAAGTTCCTTACATGTAGGAACCTTTCTCACAGCTCGAGTCTCCGCGCCAGCAAACATTTGTTATTTAGTTATTTAATTCATTCCTCCATTCAACAAACCCTGACTGAATTCCAATTCTGTGCAAGGCTGTGCACTAGGAACAAGGCGTCAGAAAGGGTTTTGAACGTGAAGTCCCTGTCATATAGTCTTGTGGAATAAAATAATTTTTTTATGAAAGAGAACAGTGAAAAGTAGCTGTGCCGGGTGTGAGGGGGAGGTGTACGGTGCTGAGCTTCGCAGATTCACGGAGCCATCAGAGAGGCAGGCTTTCAGGAAGGGATGGGGGTTTGAGCTGTACCTCGAAGGGAGACTAAGACACAAGTCTGGGGGCGGAGTGATCTCTGATACAAGAAAATGTATGAGCAAAGTGTGAGAGGAAAACTGAGGCCTTTAAGGAGCCAAGGCACAACAGTGGCTGGAGCAGATGTCTGTCTGCCCTCCCGGAAGTTATCGGAAGGTAAAACAGGTCAGTAGGAGACCGAGAGAGGTTAAGCCCTTTTTTTAAAATGGAAACTCACCAGGCATGGATATGCAGAATGAATTGAAAGGAAGAGAACCCAGAGTCAAAGGTACATCAGAGATTGGTCATGGTGTAGGTGCTCAGCTATAAAGCTGCAAGAGGGTGACAGTTATGGAAAAGAAGGAAGGAATGAGGGAGAGAGAGGGAAGGCATATTCGACTGAAGTTAAATATGAATAAAGAGTCAGTTAAATACGAATAAAGAGTCAGTCCAGAGTCAGGGAGAACTCTCGAATATTATACCTCAAAAAAGCAAGATGATATTTTCAGGGGAGAAAAAAAAGTCCAAAGGAGAATGGGTATCTGGAAAGGGCAGAGGGGTGAAATGCTGGGATTTAGGTAGGCTGGATTTGAAGTGAGATTGGAAGAGTTTATGGGAATTGTACCATAGCTAAAATAGTCGTGTCTTGACGTCCATAGATTAATAGGTCCTGATTAGATCAATTTACATGACTTATCCACTGAGTTAGAGTCTCTAAGAGTCATGTGGTCTTGTAGGAAGAGAGTACAAAAGGAAGACTGTGGAGATCTGAACACGAGCTGAATAGCTCTGTTGTAGGCGTTTGTCCTATGAGTGACTGTCCAACATTTTTGAACACTGTACTTACATTTGGTAATTTCACATAATCTAAGTCTTAGAAAACTTGCTTTCCCAGCTCAGTGGACATGTGACCTAGGTTCCATTAATTAGATTAATGCAACAAAGATTTCAATTTAGATGTGTAGAACAGGATACCAGATGGAAATCCCATGTTTTTTCAATGGTGAGATAAGGTCTGTAGATCGTTATCTTTCTTCCTGTTGCGAAAACACTTGGTCAACTTTCCAATGTTGTTTTGCTCTATTTTTCTTTCTTCATTGATGAAACCGGAGTTAAACCTCCACACCTTGTCTTTCATTTCTTTTAACTTCTCTTCCATATTTTCTTTTTGTCTTTCCAGGTTGCATTCTGAATAACATATTCCTAATAGACTAATGTTCTCTAGAGCTGTGTTTAATCAGCTGTTAAATCTGTCCACTGAGCCAATTGTACTTATAAATTCTAATTTTCAATTCTAGAAGTTGTATTTTATTTAAGAAGTTCTATTTTATTTTTGTTTAAACTTAACACAAGTTTAAGGTGCACAGCATTATGGTTTGACTTCCATATAGTGTGAAATCATCACTGCTATAGCTTAGTTAGCATCCATTATCTCATATAGATAAAATAAAAAGAGAAAGTAAAGAAAAAAATTTTTCCTTGTGATGAGAACTCTTAGAATTTATTCTTTGAATGATTTTCACATATATCATAGAACATGGTTAACTGTAGTCATCAGGTGCCCATTACATGTACTTAAGTGCTTATTTATCTTGTAACTGGTAGTTTGTACCTTTTGACCGCCTTTCTTCTATCCCACTCTCCCCACCTCCTACCTCTGGTAACTACAAATCTGATCCCTTTTTCTATGATTTTGCGCTTTTTTGTTTGTTTTTGTTTTTAGATTCCACATATAAGTGAGATTATTAGTATTTGCCTTTGTTTGACTCATTTCACTTAGCATAATACCCTCAAGGTCCATCCATGTTGTTCCAAATGGTAATATTTCCTCATTTTTATGGTTAAATAATATTCATATATTATGTTATATATTATATGAAACATTATATATTATATTATATATAACATTATACATTATATTAGATATTATATTATATTATACTATATATAACAACTTTATTCATTCATCCGTGGACACTTAGGTAGTCTTCATGTCTTGGCTATTGGAAATAATGCTGCCATGAACATGCAGTTGCAAGAATCATTTTAAGCTAGCGCTTTCTGGGGCACCTGGGTGGTTCAATCAGTTAAGTGTCTGACTCTTGATCTGTGCTTAGGTCTTGATCTCACCGTTATGAGTTCAAACCCCATGTTGCCCTCTATGCTGAACGGAAAGCCTACTTAAGAGAAAAAAAAAGGCAGCAAGTTGTTACTTTTGTTTCCTTTGGATATATTACCAGGAGCAGAATTGTTGGATCATATGGTAGTTCTGTTTTTGATTTTTTGATGCTCTTCTATTTTGTTTGCTATAGCGGTTTAGATACTAGTTTATAATTCCACCAGCAGTCAAGCCAAATTTTGCAATTTCCTATTCCTTGCAGATATCTACCAACCTGTCTTTTTTAAACATAGTAATTATATTCATTTTAATATCAATAACAGATAATCCCAATATTATTCTATCTAGGTAATAATTACTCAAGTGTTTTAGGTAATTTTAGGTAATTCTTACTCAAGTCACTTTGTTTCCTTGTGTAGTTGGTCATCTTTGAGCACTGCTCAATGTCTTTGCAAAATTATATGCAGTAAATTTGGGGGACCAAGATGAAGGAGACTTCCTGGGGGGAAATATATATATATAACTTTGGTTTCTCCCAGGCACTTGGAGCACCACCAACCCAAAAGGACCCTTAAAAAAAGTTAGCGGCCAGAATATTTTCTGAGCCTCCAAGATGATGTTACCAATCTGCAAATCAGGGAGAATGGAGACCTGCAGTCACAGCTTCTCAGGACAAATTGCAAACTCATTTGTTCTGGTTTCCCTTGTTAAGTTCAGCTGATTTCTGCTGCTCTCCATAACCATTATTGGAAGTAGGAGGATACTGGTAGGTTTACTTCTTGTCCATCCTTACCCTAGGGGAATAGCTCTTTAATATTAATGGCAAATTAATATTAAACTCAATATTTGGGGAAAGTGTCTCACTAGACTTTCTATTTTTGTTAGGTGCTGGGTCTTGACATATGTCCCTTTTGTTTCTCCCACCCAAAGAGGCTGCCAAAACTCTTGCCCAATTTTGCAGTAATTAGCAAACGTCTTCAGAGCTACAAAGGTCAATGCTTCCCCTACCTCTTAGATTCTGTCTTTTGTTTAGATTCGGGCCTAGTCGTTGCTTACTACCACTTCAGTACTTTGTTGCTTTTAAGGAGATTTGGTAACATCTTATCCAGTATTTTATCATTTTTCCTCAAAGAGTTTGGTCCAAATGAATTAGCCCACAATTATTACTAGGATGGACATTGGACACGTAGGAGCTGTAGCATCAAATCATATTCCACCACATAAACTGAGAAGCAGAGAAGGCATTACTGTAAAAAGAATACAAGGGAGAGCATGGGAAGGTGATAGCGAGAAAGGAGGCCTCCTGTACACTTTCCAAACCCCTGGCTGTGGCCCCCTCCAGAGGCCTCAGCGTGCTCCCACTCTTGGAATCTATGAGATTTTCCTGGATCCTTACAGAAAGCCTCCTTTTTTATTTTAGCAAAAATTTTTTTCAGCTTCAAGACTCTCAAGTGCACCAAAGTGCTCTCAGCCTGTGCCTCTCTACCTTACTGCTTTTATCTTTTAATATTCAGATCAACATTTATCAAATGACAGCTGTATTTTGACAACAGATCTTTGTTCCAGTCAACTTGATCCACTTATAATTCCCCAAATAGAATTCACACCTTTTTCAGTTGTGATCATTTGATTATTATTTCTTCAACTAGAATGATTTCCCCTTTCATCATACCTGTCAAACACTACTTACCTTGGAAAGGCCATCTCACTGTTCTAACTCACAAAGTCTTTGCTGTTTACCGGGTAGATTTCATCTCTTCTCTCCTCTGAAACCCATGATATTTTTTCTTATCCTTGCTGTTCCTTCCATTTCACTCCCACTCTCAAAAGACTGAATAGGATAAATATAATGGAGGTGACCCATGGCACCTAGGAACTAAGAATCCAGACTGACATTACACACTCAACACATATTCAGTTCTTTATGAAATTATCAAATTGTTCTGGTCTCCTTCCCATATTTCTTCATCTTATATGAAAGATTGTCAAAAGACAACACACATTTTAATTTTATTTTTTAGTTTTCCAGACCTACTTCTAAGTTGTGGTTTCCTATCCCTTTTTAAAATTTATTGTTATTTTTTAAGACTTATTTTTAAGTAATCTTTACACCAAGGTGGGGCTTAAACTCACAACCCTGAGATCAAGAGGCATATGTTTCACCAATGGAGCTAGCCAGGCACCCTGCTTATGAGCGTCTTTTTTCAAATGCTAAGAAAGATACAAAGAAAGAACAAATGAGAAGGCAACGAAAAACGGAAGGAGATTGTAGTGCACTTAGTGCTCGAAGTTTATTCTGTTTTAAGAATCATATACATTAATGGGTGCCTGAATGGCTCAGTTGGTTGAGTGCCTGACTCCTGATTTCAGTTCAGGTTGTGATCTCATGGTTTGTCGAATGGAGCCTGTGCTGGGCTTTGCACTGACAGCAAGGAGCTTGCCTGGGATTCTCTCCCTTCCTCTCCCTCTGTCTCTCTCTCTCTGCCCCTCTCCACAAACACACACGCTCTCCCTCTCAAAATAAATAAATATTAAAAAATCATATACGTTCATATAATGTCCTCGGCTATACCTCAGCTCCTTGAGGGAAAGTTGTATGGTTCATATTTCTGCATCTCCAATTACCTAGCCAAGAGATCAGCATATATCAGGGAATTAGCAGTATTTGAAATGGCCATCAAACAAATGCAGATATATGTGCAGAGAAGAAAGGAAATTATAACCTACAGCAATCTGGAACGCCATGGAATCTTTTACTTTCCTCTTCCTGGAACTCTTGGTAAAACAAACACTAAAAATCTCCAAGGGCATTCCAGCTCTCATATACTTTAAGTGTAAATTCCAGGAAACTTGTCTGAATTCAGGTGGCAATTCTCATATGTATGTGGTCACTACATGGTGTGCCAGATACCAGCACACAGAGTATCCTCATGGAGAAGGGGAGAAGTTACCTAAACATAAACATATGGTTACCTATTGAGAGTGAGAATCTCTAAGGTCATGTCCTTAACCACACACTAAGTAGAATCAGTTTGACAGGGTGTGTGCCTTCAGCCCTGCTGGGGAGGTTCCCCTGGAAAATGTCTGACCTCCTCTCTCAAGTCAGTACATGCTTTCCACTGGGAGAAGCCTCATTCTGTCCTGCTAAGTGGATGACCAGGGCCAGCCACCTTCTGGCTTTTCGTCAGACCTGAGCAGTGCTGGGTGTGGTCTGAGCTGCATCTGGGTGCTCTCAGGTCGTGGCAGATAAGGGGAGGCAAGGAGATGTTGCTTGGACCCAGCTTCTACAAGACTCTTTTCCTAAGACCTGGAGGAAAGGGCCTTCAGTCCCAAATAGGTTGAGCTTAATTGCAGGATTTGAGCAAGAGATTTCATGTTTTTAACAGTGTGAAGAAACTAAGATTGGGTATTAAGGGGAATAGAGTAAATGAAAATGCAGTAGAGAACATCACAAGACTCCCCAGAAACTGCCTGAGATGAGTGGCCATGGAAATGCAGGACCTTTAACAGATGTGCGGTTCAGCCTTTTGACTCACGTGATTCTCATCACATGGGATTCTCACTTTGGGCACCAGAGGGCCAGGGTTCAAGCCTGTAAGATGTAACCCTATGACGCTTAAAAATAATAGTGACTTCCCAAGACTTCATTTCTGAGTTTCATTAGTGCCCCCACTCCCATTTTGGACCCAACAACCTTGTAGGACTGTTCCGTCCTGTCTATTCAGAGATTCAAACTTTGCAGTATCCTAAACACAAAATGGAGAAATGTGGCGAGTATCCTCGGGGAGCTCAGCCACAAGAGGGGAGGACAGTGGTGCTTATCACATAGCCATCCTCGAGCCACTGCTTCGCACGGCAGGCTGGGGAAGGGTTACGGCTGACTTTCTACAAAAGTTAATGGCTTGCTTTTTTATTTAAGTTCATTTATTTATTTTGAGAGAGACGGGGGAGGGGTGGGGAAGAGACTCCCAAGCAGGCTCTGTGCGGGTTAACAGAAATCTTTTAAGAATTGAAAAGTCATGTCCTACCCTACAAACATTTGCCTCGTGCCCAGGAATTCCTGCTGACCTCTTCTGCTTTCCATAGCCCCTTTAAATGTCACCTGCAGATTACTCTGGTCTCTGTAAAAAGCTTTCTCTTGCTACCCCTGTTCAGACCTTCCACTACTGTCTTCTTGCCATTAATTTCTTTCTCCCTACAGTGCTCATGGCTGTCTGCCTTTCTTTCTATCAGAATCATTTTGTAAGCACTGTTCCCAGGCCTTCTGCCCAGGTGAACCACCAGGAATGCAGAGGGACTTGAGTGGCTGGCTGGCTAGCTAGCTCACTAGAGGAAGAATGTTTAATGGACTGAAGTTCTTAGGTCTGTGAAAGCGAAACTTGAGGCACATCCTCCTCCGACTCAAATACCTGATAGGCTTCCATGAGGAAAGAGAAAATAGAAGTATTCTTGGTGATAAAAGAAACATGTATTTAACTAAAGGTGTGAAAGACTTATACACTGAAAATTATAAAACATTAATGAAGAAAACTAAAGAAGACACAAATAAATAGAAAAACATCCTGTGTCCATGGATTGGAAGTATCCAAACTATCCAAAATTGTTAAAATACCCAAACCACCCAAAGTGATCTACAGATTCAAGTCAATCCATATCAAAATCCCAATGGCATTTTTTTTATATAGAAATAAACAATTCTAAAATTCACAGGAAATCACAAAGATCCCTAATGTAAACTATGGTTCTGGGTGAGAATGATGTGTCAGTGTTGGTTCCTCTATTGTAACAGATACACCACTCCGGTGTGGGATGTTAATAATGGAGGAAGTTGTGCATATGTGGGGGCAGGAGGTATATAGAAACTCTTTGGGCTTTCTGAAATTATTTTATGCTTATTTATTTATTTATTTATTTTTAATATGTTTTATTTATTTTTGATACAGAGAGAGACAGGCATGAGAGGGGGAGGGGCAGAGAGAGAAGGAGACACAGAACCGGAAGCAGGCTCCAGGCTCCGAGCTAGCTGTCAGCACAAAGCCCGACGCGGGGCTTGAACCCACGAATGTGAGATCTGACCTGAGCTGAAGCCGGAGGCCCAACCGACTGAGCCACCCAGGCGCCCCTATGCTTATTTATTTTTGAGAGAGGGACAGAGTATGAGTAGGGGAAGGGCAGTGAGAGAGAGGAAGACACAGAATCTGAAGCAGGCTCTAGCCTCTGAGCTGTCAGCACAGCTAAATCCACAGTGGTGGATGACATTCCCTATTCTTGGGCTCATATCTTGCAGGTGCATTGTTCTGGGACCTCAGCCTACCCAGGCTTTAAGTCTCTGAAGTTCTTTCACAGATGAGAAAGATCTCCAGCAGCAAGTTTCCTGGTGAGCCTCAGGTGATTGGTTTGAACATGTACAGAACTTTCCAAATGGTCCAGGAGAAAGTAAGGCTGCAAGCATTTCTCCTAGTTTCTCCTGCACCCTTGCTTATCATTATGTCATGCCCAGCAGGACAAAGAAACATGGCCAGAGACTACAGAAAATAGCACCATTTTCCATTTTGTTTGGTTCTTTGAGACCTCTAGTGTTTTTCGAGGTGGGCATCCTTAGGTCGAAGTTTTACTGGAATCCTAAAGGTTGGTAAAATGGCAACTACCATTGTCCAGTATTGGGAGGTCCTTTTTCTTGTCCCTAAAATTAGGCTTCACTAGGGGTGCCTTGATGGCTCAGTCAGTTATGCATCTGACACTTGGTTTGGCTTAGACCATGATCTCATGGTTATGGGTTCTGGCCCCACATGGGGCTCTGTGCTGGTAGTGTGGGGCCTGCTTGGCATTCTCTCTCTCTGCCCCTCTCCTGGTCGTGCTTTTTCTCTCAAAATGAATAAACTTAAAAAATTAAAAAAAAATTAGGCTCCACTATTTTGCCAGGCTTTTCTCCCTCACTTATAAATGAGACTTCTCATTTATCCCCACTGCTGTCAATTAAGCACACATATCTTCCCTGGAGTCTCAGGTCTTTGACTTCCTCAATTCTTTTTCCTTACTTCTATCAGAATTCCAAATTACAAAACTGATCTCCAGGGCAGTGATTCTCAAAGCATGTTCCCTGGCTCAGTAACAGCACCACCTTTCAGCCTATGAGAAATGCAAGTTCTCAGGTTTACTATATGAGAAATTGCAGAAGTTGAGTCCAGCAATGTCTTTTAAACAAACCCTGCAGGTGATTTGGGTGCACGTTAAAGTTTGAGAACCACTGCTCTAGGCTTAAAACCCTGCCCCTCTCTCCAGTTATTTGTCTTCACAGAAGTGGCCCCAATGTGCCTACACCTATGCCCTTGAAAATGCACTGCAGTTCTTTTTCTGAGAGCCCCATTGAACATCTCAGAGTTAGCATTGCCCTCCTTTCCCTCTCCCTTTTATGTTGAAGTTATGGAACTCCAGAAAGAGATCTCTGCCTCTATGTCCAAATTTCCCCTTTTTATAAGGACACCAGTCATATTAGATTAGGGCCCATACTAAATTACCTTTGCTTCTAAATATGGTCACATTTTGAGGAACTGGGGATTAGGACTTCTGTAGATCTTTTTTTGCGGGGTGGGGTGGGAGCAGAGGGGGGCACAAATCCACCCATAACAAGGACCATGGAATCTTACGGGAGGCTCTTGGGGGGAAAATCTCCTTTATGTCTCTTGAGAACCAACAACACCAACATGGGATTCTTTTTCCCTTCTCTTGGGAAGCATAATTGATTAAGAGACCATGACTACTGTATATTTTCAGGAAAGTAAGTCAGGTCCTGGCTGCTTCTTCCCTGACATAGGCTGTATATTTGCAAGAGACAGGGAAACATAAAGCATGAACATACACAACCTCCCTGTTTAAAGCTCTTTTGTAAAGTTGCCCCCAAATATCCTTAATTTTACCAAACAAATAATTTTATCCAAATATGATTGGATGTCACCAGGAAGCCACAATTTCCACCTTCAGAAGGCAGAAAATTAGCAGCCTTTTGCTGTGAGAGAGGCACCTGTTTTTCTCCGAAGACTAGGCAGTTAACTGTGAATTTATTTCTCAGCTACTGCCACACACTAGCAAAACAGACATATCAGTATATTGGTATTCTGCAATTTCCACTTGAAGGAATCAAAAGGAACATGGAAAACCAAAGTTTGGTAGGCCCTAAAACAGAAACGGGACGATTGGAGAACGGAGGTGTGGCTACTCTTCCTGTCTCAAGAGGAGGCAAGGTGTGAATCTTTTTTTCTCCCCCATTCTGGAACCTGCTCACAGCCTCCTCACCGGAGGCCTGCAGGCTTGGGCTTCCAAGGGAGGATGAGGAGTGGGAGCACACCCAGTTCTCAGGAATCCTGGGTGCTAGGAGCACTAGTGTGGGCTAGAATCTCGGCTCTGTCCCCAGGGAAGGGCGTCTCTGGCTATCTCCGTCCCCAGTCGCCGGTAATAATATAATAGTCACCACGTGGCTACACTGCCTAGGGGAAAAGAAGAGTTAGTTCTAAAGATGGCTTCGCAGCAGCAGGAACCGATCTGACACAGCCTTCCCTTCGGGCAAGCGGTACTGGGGGAGGAAGACCCTGGAGACTCTGCTCGGTCCTGACCTGGGAGCGGGCGTAGATTGGCACGGCCTATTTGCGGTTGGGTCTCAAGAGCCTCGCTTCCGCTTCCGGAGCGGATAGTTTGGTTTGAAGATCTTTCCCTTTAGTTACTGGAGTGAGAAGAGCTGTTCCGAGGTGGGCGGATGCAGGTTGGAATCCCAGTGGAGCGGAGGAGGGAGGGAAGAGTCTCTTCCTTAGGGTCCTTTGGTGATGTCTACAATCTTGGTCTCAGGTTGGGGGTTCAAAGACCAACACTGAAAATAAGAAATGAAAGGTATAAGTAGGAAATGTAGGCAATCTATCTTTGTAGGCTTGGTAGCGTGGCCGAGCGGTCTAAGGTGCTGGATTTAGGCTCCAGTCTCTTTGGGGGCGTGGGTTCGAATCCCATTGCTACCAGGATTTTGTTTCTAATCGTAAGTAATCATGGCCTTTGCCTTCACTCCGACCAAAACTGTAGATCTCCCGTGAGATTTGACCAAATTTCAAAACCCAGTAAGTGACTTTTCTGACCAGTTGGCTCTGGTATGATGGGGCGGGACTATTGAATGAACGACTGTTTTACTGGCAGGGAGCTCACAAGCCGGTGTCTGAAAGAGCGCTCCTCAGTATCCTGGGTCCCCCTGCTGTTTGAAAGGGAGAGGGTAAGGCCTTGTTTGCCAAGGGATGGCAATTAACCTGGGCACTTAGGAGAGGAGAGGCAGTCTTGGAATCTTGACAGAACCTTGGAAGTGCAGTAAATAGGTAAGGTGGGGCACAGAGGGGCACAGGGAGTAAAGTGAGCTTCTGCTCCCAAGCGTTAACTTGGAAAAATTCAACAGTTCCACTCAGAGCCAAAGGAAAAATTTCAGACAGTTGCACACGGTGCCCAAAGTGTCCCTGTGATCCCTGGTGCTGCCTCTTGGATCCCTAATGCATTACCTAGAGGACGTTCTGTTTTATTTCTCTTTCCAGATGCCTCTGGTCTTCCTGCTACTAGGGTACCTCCTCCCCAACCCACACTCTGTCTCTCCCTCCAAGTTCACCATCAGGACAGCAAAGGAGATATGTTAAACCGGGAGCTAATCATCAAGGAAGGGAAGCACTCACCCGCTCAGGTAAGTGATTCAACAACCAGGCATGAGCCAGGCCAGGAAGATGCTCTGACTCTTACCAAGCCCCCAAGAGGAGTCTAGAATGGGTTTGAAATAAGAATTTGAGCTCTTTAAGGAACATTCTCACTTTCTGGCCTTTGAGGGCAATGCCTTTCTGGCCTCATGTATATGCATAGCCTTCGGCATCTAGAAGGTGCATTAGGGCATTAGGTATGATTTGGATACATACACACTCATACGAATACATATCATATTCAGAGTTGAATCCAGGCACTGTGCCCTCCTCAAGGCTATGAGAAGGAGTTCGCTGCTCATTTTAGTAGATGGTGGTGGAACCTGACTGGCCTGTGCCCTAAAGGAGGCAAGAGTTAAGTTTGTCCATGTGGCTTGTTATTGTAGTCAACCTCAACAATAATGACATTCTTGGACTGGATAATTCTTTACTGTGGGGGTCAGGGGTCATGTGTATTGTAGGATGTTTAGCAGTATCCCTGGCCTTTACTCACTAGATAACAGTAATATTGTCTCAGTTATGACAACTGAAAGTGTCTCCAGACATTTTCTTTTTTTTTTAAACTTTTCTTTAATGTTTTATTTATTTTTGATACTGAGAGAGACAGAGCATGAGAGGGGGAGGGGCAGAGAGAGAAGAACACAGAACTGGAAGCAGGCTCGAACCCACGAATGTGAGAGCTGACCTGAGCCAAAGTCGGAGGCTTAACCGACTGAGCCACCCAGGGGCCCCTCTCCAGACATTTTCAATGTCCCCTAAGAGACAAACTCATTCTTAAAGACTGAGGGTGCAACTAGTATGTCTCAATTTGTGACATGTCTTCTTAGTTTCTCAATGGTGCCTTTGAAGGGCAAAATTTCCCAATTTTGATTAAGTACAATTAATCATATTTTTCTTTTACGGATAATGCTTTTGGTGTTGCATCTAAAAGATCTTTCCCTGCTACAACTTAACAAAGATTTCATTCTAAATATTTTATAGTTTTGGTTTAAGATTCATTTTGAGTTAATTTTTTATGTGGTGTTAAGTAAGGATCAAAATTATTTTTTAACATTATTTGTTGGAAAAACTACCTTTCTAAAGAATATATTTATCATGATGAGCACTGAGTAATGTGAATAGAATTATTGTATCACTGTCTCATATGCCTGAAACAAATATAACACTAGCTATGTTAAAATTAAAATTAAACACTTAATAAAAATAAAAAGTAAATTTAAAAAGACCTTTCTCTACTGAATTGCCTTTGAAACTTTGTCAACAATCAATTGATAATATATGTGTGGTTCTATCTCTGTACTCCTGTTTCATAGATCTATTTTTTTATAGTTTAATACCAATACTATAGTCTTAACTAGAGCAGCTTTTATGAGTCTTGATGTCAGGCAGAGTGAGTTTGCTCCGACTTTGTTCTTCTTTTTAAAGTTGTTTTGGGCATGCTATATCTTTGAATTTCCATAGGAATTTTGGAATCAGCTAGTCAATTTCTAAAACAAAAACAAAACAAAAAAACTAGGGTCACATGGTTGGCTCAGTTGAAAGTACATGGGACTCGATATCATAAGTTATGATTTTCAGCCCTATTTGGGGTATAGAACCTACTAAAAATAAATTTTAAATTAAAAAACATGTCTTAAAAATAAATGGAAAAACCTTGTTATTTTTATTAGGATTGCATCAAATCTATAAATCAACTTAGGGATAATTGATATCTTAATGATATTGAGTCTTCTCATTCACAAACATGAAATGATTCAAGGATCCTTGTATTTAAGTTTTCTTTTCTCTCAGTTTTTTTTTTCTGGTGTACAAATCTTGGACATATTTTGTCCCTAAGTACTTCATATTTAATGTAAATTGGATTGCTTTAAAAATTTTCAATTTCTGGTAGTTCATTGCTAGGTACAATGATAGATATGTAGATGTAGTATATAAACAGTAATATATGCAGTTAATTTTAATATTTATTTTGTATTCAACAACTTTGCTTGATTCACTTATTAGTTACAGCTTTCTATAGATTCTGTAGGATTTTTACATAACTTTCATGTTTTCTTGGAATAAAAGATACCTTTACTTGTTTGTTTAAACCCAGATGGCTTCCATTTCATTCCCCGCCCCCCCCCCCCATTATTGATCGGGCAAGAATCCCCTGCACAGTGTTGAACAAGAGTGGTGAAAGCAGATGTTCATGTTTGCTCCCAGTCTTACAGGGAAAACATTCAGTCTTTCATCCTTAAGCATGATATTAGCTGGAAGTTTTTCATAGCTTCCCTTTATCAGGTTGAGGAAGTTTCCTTCTTTTCCTAATTTGCTGCGAGTCTGTGTCAGGAATGAATGTGGACTTTGTCAAATGCTCTTTCTGCATTTTTTGGTAAGATCATATGATTTTTCTTTTTAGTCTGTTGAAATAATAAATCACATTGATTGATTTTGAATATCAAACCAACCTTGCTTTTCTGGGATAAATCCCACTTGATCCAGAGGTATTGTTATTTTATATATTGTGGGTTCAGCTAGCTAATGTTGTTCAAATAGGAGAACTGAATTTCACATTTTAGCCCCTGCCTGGTGCACTCACTCTTGAGTTATAGCTTCTTACCATATTTTTCTAAGAGAGATCCTCATTTTGTTGATTCACAGCCAACAAAACTGGCCAAAGGAAGAAGTAACAGATACTTGGCCTTGGCTCAAGTAATTGCAACTCATCCTCCCTAGGCCATCATACTCTAAGACAAAGCCCTCCAGTCCCCCTAATCCCACAATCAGACAGGAACTTAATCTTCTAAAGTGCAACCCGCGCGTTTGAGTCTGGAGGAAGCCGTAGCTACACCGCCCCCTGGTGTACGATTTATCCCGCACAATATCCCTAATCTCTCCTAACGTGGAAAATCTCTAAAGTGTCATGCAGATCACTCTGGGATCCCCAACTCCCCCAAGATTCCCCACCTCTGACAGTCTCCCAGATTCCTAGGCTGAATTTTGGGAAGAATGCAGTGGCACTGGAAGGGGCTTCTCTGTCCCATCTCTTCTATAAACTGTGTAAAAGGTCATGGAAAAGTCAATATTCTAGAATATATTGATAAAGTGAGCTTCTGAGGATTAAACAAATGATTTAAGATCCATGCAATCTTGAACTGGAAAGCCCATTCTCAGCTGTCATTTCGGGTATGTATTTGGTCCTAGAACTAAGCTCAGTCCAGAACTCACCCCGGTGTGTAGGAGAAGATAAGCAGGTGAGAAACCTTTGGTCATCCTGAGATACATAAAAGAACGAGGCTGAAAGAGAAATAGAGGAACATGGAGGGACTAGGGAAGAACGCTTCCAATACGTGGCTCCACAGTGTAATCTGTAAACAACTTCATCTCTGTTCCAGCACACGGCCCGTTCCAATTCACATGCCATGGTTTGTGGTCCAGCAATGGTAGTCAAGCAGCATTGCGACTGCCACCCAGGCATTGAACCTGGCAACCTCTTGAACCAGGTGTCCAGGATACCATTCACAGAGATTATGAGGTAATTGGTCTAGAGCCCAGTCTTTCCGTCAGACTTTTTTAAAGTTCCATGTGTCATTCTAATAAACAGAGCTGAGAACTACCGCACTAGGGATATCATGATTATTTTGGCTGTGATGTCCCAGAGCAAAAATTGGACAGAAACCGAATGGTTTTTTTGAAAACTGGTGGCAGCTATCAAATGAAGGTGACGTGTAAACAGGGACATCCTGCAATAATAAAAACTGCCTGATGGGAGAGGGGAGCCGCAGGGACTGGCTGCCCAGGACTCTCTCCTGTCACTCTTCACGTTTTTCTCAGAAAAATGAGCACATCGTGTTGCTGGGCTCAGAGGAAAGCCTGGAGATGATATTCCTTTCTTGGGCTCGTGCATAACTTTGCGGAGTGTGTGAAAACCCGGCAGAGTTTGTCAGCAGGACATTCGAGCGCTGCTCTCTCTGTTCGCCTGGAAATAGCACAAATTCTGGAGCAACTGGAACATGGCGACCTGGGAGACCCCGAAGGTCCTAAAGCCCTCAAATTCAAAAGGAATGAGCACCCCGTCTATGAGAGCAGAAAGAAGACATCTCCAAGTGTTTTAGGGACGGAGTGTAAAACCACTTACGGGGCTTCGCTTCCTCTGAAGAAATAATTCAGCAGAGACACAAGCCTGAACTCTTTGATATCTCACCTGGTAAAAGAAAGGACTGTAGATTTCCACTGGCATCTTTAGGTTGTTGGTTAGATTCTAGCTCTAAGTAGGTGATTAGGCAGTTGCAAATGCCCTAGATCTCCATTTGATAAGTCATGCTCCCTGGAAGCTAGGATTTTGTGGCTTTAATTAGCTTGAATATTTTGTGTATCTTCCTAAGATATTTGCAACAAGACTGAGAGGAAGCCAACAAGAATAAAACATAGTCGACACCTGCAAAAGGCCAACCGCCTTCCCTTGTGTTACAAATTCCACTCACTCATTACTCATGTATTCTTCATTCACTCAGTAAAATATTCCCATTTAAGTCATGGGTGGTAGATGAACAAACCAGAGCCTACGGAGAAAGTACACTTTCGCGAAGACCCCTACGGTTCTTCCAACTCTTGTTTCACTTGTTTTTAAGATTTGGGACTTCAAAGCACAAATCTATACAACAGAACGGAGATGTAAAGGAAGGTAGTTACTATCAGAAAAAAACAGAGCCACCGCAGTAAGCGGGCGGTAGCGTGGCCGAGCGGTCTAAGGCGCTGGATTAAGGCTCCAGTCTCTTCGGGGGCGTGGGTTCGAATCCCACCGCTGCCAAGCGGGTTTTTTTTTGCCAGCTGAGGGACTGAGGTGGAAAGATGACAATGTATACCTATCCCAGGGTGAACTTTCAGATTATACAAGTGCGGAGGGCTCCAGTTTTGCGGCCCCGGTAGTGCTTCGGAAAATCTTGCCAATCTGCGACGTTTTGGTAAGTCTTCAAACGAAGTTCACCAGGAGGTTAGGGGATGGCAAGAAACAGATTTTAAGACAGTGGCAGGTCTGTCCATAGAAGTAGCTCTCACACGCGGATTGATATAAAGATTGATATAAAGGCTCGGAAGGGACAGGAGTGCATTTTTGTTTTACATTTTCCCCACTCATAAATGGAAACGCGCAGAGGCTCTGCAGCCAGCCCAGTAGCGAAACGTCCAGAGAAAACTCCTCTGGCAAGAGCACAGGGCTCAGACCCTAGGGTCTGTACTGTAGCCCGCACATACCACCGACTTTTGCGTCGGCTCCTTGGTCCTCAGGTCCCCGTTAGACTGTTTGCTGGGGCCTTCCCCACTCCCAAGCCCCTTTTCTGCTTTCTCGACGCAGTGTCTCCCCGTTCCTCCAGGTCTTCTCGACCGGGAAGCGAGAAGGAAGGAGAGGGTCTGAGTGAGACTGTCCGAAGATGTGTCTTAGCAAGGAGGCAATGCCCGCGGAAGGAGGGAGGTGTCTCAGTGCCCCTACAAGCTTGCTCTCAGAAAGCTCACTGCCCCTACAAGCTTGCTCTCAGAAAGCCCGAGAAACTTTCGACCCCAAATCCAAACTCCTAACAGACATTCTCACATCTTGCGCAGTAAGAACTTCAGGATCTGTGCGTGTGCTTTGGGGGCCCGAAGAGTGGATGGGTGGAATCTAAGACTTGCCCCTCCCACAGTGTCTCTTGGGGGAGGTTGTGGAGAGAGCGCTTTTGGGCAAAGAGGAGAAACTTCTTTTCGAAGAGGGGCTGAAGAAACGGAGGTAGCCCATTTCCTTAGAAAAATGACCAAGAGAAACTTCAAGTTTCTGGGCTGCTTCTGATCTAGGAGTTCGAGTATGGTTGTCCCTCTTTTGCTTATGCATAGTACTTAAAATCACAATCCTTATTTAAAGAAAGCATTCGGTCCCCACACTCACCCGGCTCAACTAGAATGGAGAGAAAGAGTGATGCTAGACTGGCCTCAATTTAAATTCATGGCAGTGATCTCAAGCGCATCTGTGTGACAATCTTAACAATTTTTTGAGAGTCCTTTAACTATATTCGATTCTTAAAGACTGCTGTTTCATCCCTTCTCTTATGTCCTCAAAACAGCCACCACCTCATCATACGTTCTAACGCTCAGGTTTCTATTTCACTGAGAAAAGAGAAGCTGTCACAGGAGAATTTCTACAAGGTCCTCATCCACCTGCTGCTTTCTGAGTATCTTTATGCCTCCTGTTACTGTGGATGATCTGGCTGATCTATGCGAGATCCTAGCTAAGCCCATTTCCACTCTCCCGGCACTAGATGCCGTCCTCAATTGCTTACCCAAAAACATTCTTTCCAACACTTGGTTCTTCTCTGTCTGCAGGATCATTCCCAACAGCATACTGGTACGCTGCTATCAAGATCCCATTATCAAATAAAAACAACACGTTCTGGCAGCAATGAGGGGAGCAGATACAAGGCTCACCTTACACCCATGGTCACTCTAAATCTTTGTGTGGCGTTTTCTAGGTCTTTTAGTATCAGGCTAATAAGTGGTGTAAAGGGCTGAAATTTGGTTGCGTGGGTGGAGTTTAAGAGTGGACATTTCTCTTTTCTTCTTACCTCCTACTCCTCTATGCTGGTAGGAAGTGATGTATATCAAGATATATGCGCCTTCCACAAATTGGTGAGTGCCTATTTTTTGCCAAGGATTGTCTTTGGGAGGTAAGGTTGTGTCCCCAGGGAATTCACTTCCTAGAAGGCAAAAGATTATTTTCTCAAACACATGGTGATGTTCAATCCAATCACACTCTATCTAGATTACAAAATGTGAAAATAAGTGAAGAGGTTAAGTATGAGGTAGTGTGGCAGAGTGATCTGAGGTGCAAGGTTTAGGCTATGGTCTCTTAGATTTGTGGGTTTGAATTCCACCACTGCTAATGCTTTGATTTTCTTAAAATGAAAAAAAATTCCACCCTTTAAACTTCTCTTACGTATTAAAAAGTTAGTAACGAAAAATGTGACCAACAGCAGGTGTCTGATTAGTGAGGGAGATCCTCACAATCCAGTGGGGTACATATTACTGATCCCTCAGTGAGAAAATATAAATATTCCTTTCCTATAATTTATAGGGAAAAAGGAATCGCTGCTCCATGAAATCACTGAAATGTAATGGTCTCCCAAAACCATTCTGATAAAAAAAGAACTAGGGCTTCTTAGAAGAGTGGCCAATTTCAGGTTTGGGGCCGGAAACATACATGAAGAGCTGGCAAGGAAGCAAGAATTTCTGCAAACTACTAGGCCATGGTGAAAATTCTCAGGAGCCAAGAATAAGTTCCCACTGGTCAAAGATGAAACAAACTGATTACTAAAAGGAATACCGCCTGCAATACATTGAATATAGAAACATATAAAGATCTCCTAAATGCAGAAAGAAAAACAACTCGTTGATCACCAGTGGGGACAACTAGGGAAAAAATTATTTAATCTGAAATTTGGCAATTAATCGGTAAGAATCGAGCATTATCCCTACCTATTAAATGTACATTCTGTTTAAGATAACCAAGTCGCTCTAGTTGGTGAATAAAAGTTCTGTGCAGAGGAAATCAAGCCAGTAAATATGGATGAAATATAAAATTGGATATCATGAGTTGGCTGTGATGATATTTATATTTAAGGATGAGCTGATGGGGGAATTTACAAGGTGGGATCAGGCTCTCTGTATGTGGACCCACTGATCAACACTAACATTTATTTTTTTTAATGTTTTTATTTATTTTTGAGAGAGAGAGACAGCATGAGCAGGGAGGGTCAGAGAGAGAGGGAAACACAGAATCTGAAGACAGGCTCCAGGCTCTGAGCTAGCTGTCAGCATAGAGCCTGACATGGGGCTTGAACCCACAAACCGTGAAATCATGACCTGAGCTGAAGTCAGACTTTCAAGCGACTGAGCCACCCAGGCGCCCGTAATTTTATTATTTTTATTTTATAGAAAACATTAAAAAATTTTTTCTTTTATAGTTTATTGTCAAGTTGGTCTCCATGAAACGCCCAGCGCTCATCCCAACAAGTGCCCTCCTCCATGCCTATCACCTCCTTTCCCCTCTCCCCCTCCCCCATCAGCCCTGTTTGTTTTCAGTATTCAAGAGTCTCTCATGGTTTGCCTCCCTCCCTCTCCCAAACTATTTTTCCCCTTCCCCTCCCCCATGGTCCTCTGTTAAGTTTCTCCTGTTCCACATATAAGTGAAAACATAATGTATCTGTCCTTCTCTGCCTGAGTTATTTCATTTAGCATGACACCCTCAAGGTCCATCCACTTTGCTACGAATGGCCAGATTTCATTCTTTCTCATTGCCATGTAGTATTCCATTGTATATATAAACCACATCTTCTTGATCCATTCATCAGGTGATGGACATTTAGGCTCTTTCCATGATTTGGCTATTGCTGAAAGTGCTGCTATGAACATTGGGGTACATGTGCCCCTATGCATTCGCACCCTGTATCCTGCCAGGGTGTTGTAGCTTCTTGATGGCAGCAAATGTATCTCCCTCAGCTTTGTCTTTCCCTGGGCTCCTCAGGGTGCCTAGGGC
>NC_043708.1:71995524-72014554 GCF_006229205.1 Suricata suricatta
CTGTGTTAAAAACAAAAACAACAACCCTTGGATAAATCCCTAGTAGTGCTATTCCTGGGTTAAGTTCTAGTATTAATTTTTTGGGGAACATCCACATTGTTTTCCAGAGTAGTAGCACCTCAACACTAACATTTAAAATTGAAAGATCATGTGTCTTTTGAGGTGATATTTAATACATGAAGTACATAGAATTGCTTCTAAAATACTTTTGTAAAAACTCTAACCTGAACTTAATCAAGAATTAACTTTTTTCAAGAAATGAAAGAGCAGCATAAATTACAATGAAAGCATTCGATTTGTAAAAATGTACATTGTCCAAAACAACTAATTCAATTTCTTTATTATCTCACTGGCAGAGAGAGAAAAGAGGAGAGTCACAGAGACACCGAGAGAGACTGATCTGAAATAGAGATTTATAGACAAAGCAAACAAATATATGTGTAAAATTTGGTTCACTCTTGATTATATAAGAGCCTCTTTATGGGCCATTTTGAGAAAATCAGGGAAATTTCAATATGCACTATGTAATGTTACAAAAGAATAAATATTAATTTTGTTAGGTATAAATTTGTAGGTATGTAATAAATGTTCTTATGATTAGAGAACCATACTGAAATGTAAATGGTGATAATACATGATACCTAGATTTGTTTTATCATACTTCAGATAAAATAGAAGAGGGGACCCAGGCTGGTTCAGCTGGTAGAGCATAAGACTCTTGATCTCAGGATCATGAGTTCAAGCCCCACATCCAGTATGGAGCCTACTTTAAAAAAAGAAGAAGAAAAAGGGATAAAGTAGTAAAACCCTGAAGATCATTGAGTCTGGATAATGGTTATGATTATTGTATGTCACCATTTACTTCATGATAACATGAAGATAAAAATGAATTCCTTTAGACTTATGAAAAATTTACATTTTTATACTTAGTATTTACAAAAACCTGATGGGAAACATAAACTTCCACTTATGTAGGTAAAAACATTCTCATTCTCTAGAACCAATTAAGACTTACTATTCTATTTTTAGTGTCCAGATATGTATCCACAATGTGTAGGTGTTGTTCATTTTATATTTATCCTGCTCATCTATGATTGGACTATTTCATTGTGCAGATTAATTCCCATTAGTTCAGATTTCTGTTATTTTAACTATGTTTACCAAACTTTTCTTTGTACTTCCTACTAAAACTCCTGTAACATTAGGGTTAGATATTCAGGACTGACCACTCATTATATATTCTAAACCTTGTTATTTTTAATGTTTTGGGGAACAGTTCTCTTAGAGACCAGTAAGTCAGTATACATACATATGAATAAACATAAGCAAATAAATTAATTTTTCAATTAATATTCTTTATATTTGGGGACGGTATTATGTTGAATTAAGCACAGAATACAGAGAGTTCCCACGTATACCCTAACTGCCCTTCATCCGCTATTGTCTCCTATAATGATAACGTAGATTTTGCTGCAGTGGATGAGACAGTTTTGACGCTTTATTAATAATTAAAATCCATAGACACATTTTCATTATGGAAAAATACCTGGGCTCAAAATTGAAGCTTTCTCCCAACAGAATAAGAGAGGATTGCAGCACAGCCTGAGAGGACCAGAGCATGCAAAATACAAACCCTGCCTGGCTGACTCTTTTTGCCCTTACCACAGAGAGTAGTGCCGGCTCAAAGGCACTGCATCTCACCCGATCCTCGAAGATGCAGATACACCTGTCGCCCACTCAGGAGGTGACTACACACTCGCCCGAGGCAGGGGCACTTGAGAGTGGCTTGTTGTGCCCCTGGAGGACTTTTGCTGGATGGTTAGATGCCTTGGGAAGCGTGGGATCTGAAACATCCGAGAAAGACACGGAGCCAGGGCAAAGTAGTCCAACCAGGCTCACACCGGTGATCTCTGCCGTTTCGGTCTTGCCTTCGGTGCGTCTCCGGCAAGCCCACAGAACCGTGAGCTACTTCGGGGAGCAGGCGCTTCTGCCACAGAAATCCTGGTGGTTGGGCAGAGGTGGGGGGCCAAGTGCCCGCACTGGCAGCGACGCCGGTGTTTAGCGCCCGCCCCCCCAACCTTCACCCCCGCGTGCCCATGGGATAGGTTCTCCTTTCCCTTCCGCCGCAAGCCCTCCCCACCCGACCCACGCATCCGTTTCGCCAACGCCCCCCTTTCCTCCAGCTCTTTACAGCTTTCTGGCCCCAACGGACGGCTGTGGTCCCTCCACCGTCTCCTCCGCACCATAGTGAGGAACTCGGGGAAGGGTAATGACGCCACAGGTGTGGGCCCAGGTCGGGCGTCTTGAAAATCGCGGCCCCAGGATACCTGGCTGCTGTCACGTGGCAGCGTGTATTTGGTTTTCTTCAAAGGGAGCAGAATACAAGGCCAACTGCAGCTGGGGCGGTCCAGTCCTGGCCTCGTCATTTCCAGAAAGTGCCATGACTCAGCCTCGGCACCGTGCACCCTTCGATAGCTCAGCTGGTAGAGCGGAGGACTGTAGACTAGTCGCTATGTGGACATCCTTAGGTCGCTGGTTCGATTCCGGCTCGAAGGAGGTGCCTGGTCGTTTTGCTGGCCTCAAGAAAGCCTCCACTGGATAGTGTCAAACGCGTAGCAGGAAGGGCCAAAGCCAGGAAACACTTTCAGAACTCCTATACAGCTAGTGTGTCCTATCCCCCGGGAACACACCTGCACCTTCTTTCCTCAGTCCCCAGACCCGTGGCCTGCAGCGCGAAAACAGTCTGCCTTATCAAGGAGCCCTGACCAGCCAGCCCCGTCATCCCATGCCCTTTCCCCTTTTATGTACCCAGTGCTCTAGCTCCGGGATCTGCCACCACCATTTTTGCTAAGCATAGATCCCTGCCAAACAGGCACTGTCCAGGGCAAGCCCCGGACGCTGATAAGCACACAGGCCATCACACGGGTCGTGGATGACCACGGCACCTTCCTGAGAAACCACTCTCTCAGTATCTGTCTGCTCAGCTTCCTCCTAGATGGTCGCCGTCTCACTTCCGTCTAGCCCAATTTCAGACTCTTGAAATTGTCTTCTGGGCATCTCCGGGAAGCCCACAGAACCGTGAACTACTTTGGGGAGCAGCAGCCTCCACCACAGGAATCAGGTCGGGGGACAAATGTGGGGAACCAAGTGCCCACACTGGCAGCGATGCCGGGGCCCCGTGGCGTGGTCTCTGCGCCTGTCCCCAGAGCCTTTCCCCATCACTTCCCAGTAAGGCTCCCCGCGCCAAAAAGTGAGCCCCGAGGTCCTGGGGGCGCTGCGCGGCACGTGCATGGTGGGTGGGTGGCTTGGGGACGGGGCGGGGCGGGCACTTACAACCCGGGGGAGGCGCGGGCGCTGAGAGGCGGGGTTCCTCCAGGGGCCTCCACCTGAGCTTGAGGCCCTGCGTTTCGCGGCTGTCCCCCCCCTCCTTGGTGCCCATGGGATGGGTTCTTCTTTCCCTTCCGCCGCAAGCCCTCCCCACCCGACCCACGCATCCGTTTCGCCAACGCCCCCCTGTCCTCCAGCTCTTTACAGCTTTCTGGCCCAGACGGCTGGACTGCTGTACGACCCCCACCGTCTCCTCCCTACTCTGTTAAGAACTCAGGGAGGGGCAATGACTCCACAGGTGAGGGGCCCAGGTCCGGCGTCTTGAAAATCGCGGCCCCAGGACACCTGGCTGCCATCAGGTGGCAGCGTGTGTTTGGCTTTCTTCAAATGGAGCTTCTGACAAATGCAAGGCCAACTGCAGCTGGGGCGGTGCAGTCATGGCCTCGTCATTTCCAGAAAGAGCAATGACTCAGCCCCAGCGCCGTGCACCCTTCGATAGCTCAGCTGGTAGAGCGGAGGACTGTAGGCTGGAAGCTCTGTGGACATCCTTAGGTCGCTGGTTCGATTCCGGCTCGGAGGAGGTGTCTGGTATTTTTTTACCGGCTCTCATGAAGGCTGCCACGAGTGCTTAACGCCCAAGCCCGACTCCGCCTGGCCAAAGGTACTGGCAGGGTCAGGATCACAGCAAACAAGTTCTCACAGGCCAAACCCAGGAGAACTTTTCCGGAACTCCTGCACAGCTAGGTGTCGTTAAGGAACACTGCACCATCTTTCTGCAGTCCCCAGACCAGTGCCCTGCAGCGCAAAACAGTCCACCTTATTCCTGCTTTATGGGGCAGCCCTGACCAGCCACTTGCCACATCATCCAGGGCACTTTACACTTTCATGCACACACCACCTGCTCTCTGGATCTGCCATCAGCATCAATTTGCCCAAATAGACAGATTCCTGCCAAAGAGGTGGCCAAACAGGTGCTGCCCAGGGCAAGCCCTGGAGGCCCACAAGCACACAGGGGTCAGGGGACAATCCTGGTACCCTTCTTGAACACTCACCCTTTCATTCTCTGTATCTATGCATGGTGTATTCTATTCTTTTCTCTGGTTTTTTGTTTTGTTTTGTTTTGCTTCCCCATTCCAATGATGGATAAATATTTTGATCTACAAAGACAGAATTTGCTCGTCTTCCTGCTTAGCATAGTATTTGTACAGAATTGCCCTTGGAGAATTTTCAAGTAATTGCCAATTCTGAACTGCACCTTAGCTGACATTTGTCGGATGCAAATGTAATTTTGTCAATGCAGTTTGAGAGGGATGATTATAACTCTCAGTGGCCTATTTAGGTGGCTGTCTAGATTGTTGCTCCCGAAAGACAGAGGTTTTATTTGATTGCACTTTTTGCCTCTGGAATTTTGTGGCTCTTGTCGTAAGAGCAATGATCTCTCCTACTCTGTTTGCACCATTGGGCACACACAGGTGATCTATATGAGGATTTTATAGCTCTTTCTCAGCAAAGAGACCTCAGGTTTGAAGGTTACCATATGCAGAAACTAGCATTGTGGAATCAACAATGGACTCTCTGGCCTCTCTTTGACATCCTAGAATTCTACTTCTTTGTGCACTTGGTGAATGTTTCCACCATTGTATTTAGATTTTTTTTTCCTGTGTACTAAGAAATGTGTCCTGAGAACTATAAAC
Organism: Suricata suricatta; assembly: GCF_006229205.1. Classification (NCBI taxonomy): domain Eukaryota; kingdom Metazoa; phylum Chordata; class Mammalia; order Carnivora; family Herpestidae; genus Suricata; species Suricata suricatta. Next base: position 72,000,546 of record NC_043708.1, read on the forward strand.
CAAGGCAGGTATTCATCAATAAGGGATAGTAAGTCTTGTATCCTCTTCGCTCAAGAACCTAGGTCATGTTGGCTCAAAAAAGCTGTCACTCCTTAAGACTATGTTCAGGTTATGTTTTAGTCACAAACCCTTTAATAAACACCGAATCTCTCCTAGGTATTGTGATTGTGCCAGGGAAAGAGAGATCAAAATATAGGTCTTGCCCTAAATAGTTTAGTGTTTGTAGGGGACAGATAGATGGAAGCATATAGGTAAAATATAATGTCTTAAAAACTGCAATAGAGGTAAATAGAACATTCCATACAAATCTCAAACTAAAAGTAACCTTGGAAAATTTTAGTTCAGGATGGGATGGAGGTCACAGTAGGAAATGGGAGAGGTCTCCTGGTAGCACCAATGGCCTGGAGTCAGTGGACTTTTGAGTCTTCCTAGAGAAGGCACCATGGCTTTATCACTTGATCTATATATTATTCTACGAGAATGGCCAGCAGAAGAAAAATGGATAATGTTCCTCTACTTCAACATTCACTTCCACTCCCATTATCACTTTCTCTGCACATACATTTTTATCACTGCCTGGTCAGCTGGCAGATAAAGGTAGAAATACTGCTAATGTCAAGAGAGAAAAATCTTATGTTGAATGAAGGGTTTCCTTCTTTTTCAGATTTGACTAGAATAGGGAATTGGGAAATTAAGAAAAAAGAAAATCTAAAGAAATCTACAAAGTAACAGTACTGTGGACACCATTTGTAGGGTTTAAGATTCACCAACTGAAAATGAATGAACTCCTAGGTGTTTGTCCCTCTTATTTAGTGGGATGGCTTTTAATGACAATAGTTAGTCTGAAGTATCTTCTCCCCATTATCTTCTCTCTGGTCTCTCTTGTGAGGTGTGAAGGCTCATATACACCAGGCCCCGCCACCCTCCTTGTAGTTAACCTGATCAGGCGACCAGTCTTGGCCAGAGATAAGTGAGCATGAATGATAGAAATGTCCTCGTATGCCAACCCTGTGTCTCCTCCTCATCCTTGGAGATTGTGCGGGCCTCACACTGAGGAGCCTGGATCTCCAACCCACTGCTGCAGCCCACAGGACTATGAAATGAGTCGGAAATAAATCTTCACTGCCTAAAACCAAAGAAATGAATCTATAGGTATATTACTAGAAATAATAAACAATAATAGTCAAAGATTGCTTACATTCTTCTATGCCATCATCAACTAGTTAGAATGTTAAATTGATGGGGCACCTGAGTGGCTCAGTCAGTTGGGTATCTGACTTCGGCTCAGGTCATGATCTCACGGGTAATGGGTTTGAGCCCTGCATTGGGCTCTGTGCTGACAGCTCAGAGCCTGGAGCCTGCTTCAGATTCTGTGTCTTCCTCTCTCTCTGCCCCTCCCCTGCTCACACTCTGTCTCTCTCAAAAATAAACATTAAAGAAAAATATTACATTGAAAAAGATTACCTTTATAATAGCATCAAACAATGAAATGCCTAGAAACACATCTTTTAAAATGTGCAAAAATCTCCAAGCAGAAAATACAAAATATTATTGGAGAATTAAAGAAAAGCTACATAAAGGGAAAGACAGCCCATGTTTATGGACTAGAAAACTCAATACTATAAAAATGTCAAGTCTTTCAAAGTAATCTACAATCTTAAAATCCAATAAAAATTCTTCAATTGGACAGTGCAACTTGACAGTTCTAAAGAATATATGGGCATGCAAAGGGCCAAAACTAGTTTAATAGACTCTTGGAGAAAAACAGAGAAATAAGATAGTAATCATAATTATGAAGACACAGTTTAGTCAGAGTTAGTGATATAGGCACACATACCAATGGAACAGTACAGTTTAGAAAAACAAACGAATGGTTGGCTACTGATTTATGACAAAGATTATCTGCAGTGCAAGAGAGGAGGAAGGAACAGACTTTTCAATAAATGGTGACAGATCTTTCACCTAAGATGACAGGGGAAATGAATCTTGATTTAAATCACATATCACATGTAAAATGATAAATGACAAACCCAATTGTGAAATGTAAAATAGTAAAGCTTATTTTAAAAAACACAGGAGAATGTCTTGATGACTTTGAGATAGGCAAATATTTCTTAAACAAGACCTATAAAAACAAATATGAAGAGATAAGTCTGATAAATTGGGTGACATTAGAAATAAAATATTCTCATTTTAAAAATTCCATTAAAAATTTTTTCAAAACCACAAAATTCCATTGTGTGAATAGTCCTGCACAGAGTGGAGAATGTATTTGTATGTACAATAAAGGATTTACATCCCAAATATGTGAAGAATACTTACAAATTTATAAGAAAAACAACTGATAACCACTCCAAATGCTTTTTCCTTCAACAGTTTTTAAAGCAATATCCTTCCTGAAATAGTTTTTGATGATCTTTTATTCTATTAGAAAAAATAGGTTCTCTTAAAACTTACATATAATATGTCTATTTTCTGAGGTTTTAAATAAATCATTTAAAAAAACTTAAAATTTTTCTTTGAGATTTTATGTGAAATATTTAGCTTCTCCAGGAAAATAACTTTTAATATCTAAAGAAAAGGATATTGAAATCAATTTTTTCTTTAAAAATTTTATAACACTTTTATTTATTTTTGAGAGACAGAGCATTAAAGAGGGAGGGGCAAAGAGAGAGAGGGAGACACAGAATCCAAAGTAGGCTCCAGGCTCTGAACTGTCAGCATAGAGCCCAATGCAGGGCTCAAACCCATGGCCCATGAGATCATGACATGAGCCGAACTTAGACGTCCAACCAACTGAGCCACCCAAGCGTCCCTAAAGTCAATTGTTTTTAAAGACGGATGCATGCTCATGGCAAAAAAAAAAAAAAAAGAAGTGTGCTTTTATCACCTTCTCCCTAAGAGAACCAAACTATTTCACTATCTTTAATAAACTCTCACAGTATAGCTATTGAAAAACTTGAAATTACATGAATCACACTTTTCAACTATCATGGGGCCAAAGGTGTTCAGATTTTACATATTAAAGAACTACTTTATAGCTTTCAATAGCTCAAAAGCTCATAAGTGCTACTGTTTCTGGATAGTCAAAAATCAGAAGGAATTGCATAGTGTGCAGGGTATTATATGAGGTATTATATGAGTTATATGAGGTCATTAATATCCCATGCATAATTCAAGTATGATATTCTAAAGATAGGAAATTAAAAAAATAAATATCACTTTTACAATCCAATACATGACAATCATGTCTGGAAACTTAGTTTTTTGTCTACCTTTAATTTACATTGTTAGATATTGGAGCCTTAAGAACCTTTTAAAAAGTCAATTGACTTTTTTAGAGCAGTTTTAGGTTTACAGGAAAATTGCACAGAAATTACAAGTCACCATACTCCTCATGTGTCCCCTATTATTAAAATGTTGTATTCATGTAATACATTTTTATAATTGATGAACCAATATTGATACATTGATATATAACTAAAGTCTATAGTTTAGAGGTTACGCTTTATGTTGTATAGTTCTTGTATAGTTTTACAGATTTGAAAAATGCATAATTTCATGTATCCATCATTACAGTAACATACAGAACAGTTTACTGCTCCCAAAATGCCTTGTGCCCCACTTATTCATCCCTCCCCTCTAAACCTCTGTTTTGTTTTGTTTTTATAAAGATTTTTAAGTAATCTATATATAACCCAACATGGGGCTTGAACTCAAAACCCTGAGATCAAGGATCACGTGCTCTACTGACTGAGCCAACCAGGAATCATAACCACTAATGTTTTTACTTTCCCAATAGTTTTGCCTTTTCTAGAATATCATAGTGTTGGAATTACACAGTCTCCGTTTTAGACTAGTTTCCTTTACTTAGCAGTATGCATTTAAGTTTCCCTCCATGTTTTTTTATGGCTTGATAGCTCACTTCTTTTTTAGCACTGAAGGGATTTATCTGGATGATTCCCAGTTTATTTATCCCTTCACCTACTGAAGGATATCTTGGTGGATTCTAAGTTTTGGCAGTTATGCATAAAGCTACTATAAATATTCATATGCAGATTTTTGTGTAGTCATAATTTTCAACTCATTTGGGTAAATACATAGGAGGATGATTGCTGGATCATATGGTGAGTCTGGGTTGAGCTGTGTAAGAAACTGACAAACTGTCTTCCAACGTGGCTGTATATTTTTGATTCCTGTCAGCAATGAATGAGAGTTCCTATTATTGCTCATTCTTGTCAGCATTTGGTGTTGTCAGTGTTTTGGATTTCAGCCATTCTCATAGGTAGGTAGCGGTATCTCATTGTTTTAATTTGGAATTCCTAATGATACGTGATGCTTTTCCATATGCTTATTTTCCATCTTCTTTGGTGAGATGTTTGTTCATATCTTTTACCCATTTTAAAAACTAGGCTGCTTGTTATTTTATGGTTGAGTTTTAAGAGTTCATTTTATAGTTTGGATACATGTTCTTTACCACACACAGTTCTGCAAATATTTGCGCCTAGTCCATGGCTTATGTTTTCATCCTTGTAACAGTGTCTTTCACAGAGCTGAAGCTTTCAATTTTCATGAAGTCCACTGTAGCAATATTTTCTTCATAGTCTGCTTTCGGTGTTGTCTTAAAAGAGTCAGTGTCAAATGCAAGGTAATTTGGATTTTTTCCTATGCTATCTTCTAGAAATTTTATTTTGCATTTTACATTTAGGTCTATGATCTATTCTGAGTTACTTTTTGAGAAAGGTGTAAGGTCTGTGTCTAGATCCTTTTTTTTTCTTTCAGTACGTGGATGTCTAGTTGTTTGAGTACCATTTATTGAAAAGACTATTCCCTTTCCCTCTGTCTCTCTCTTTTAAGTTTATTTATTTATATTTTTAGTGATCTCTACACCCAACGATGATCCCAAGATCAAGAATTGCATGCCCTACCGACTGAGCCAGACAGGCACCCCAAGACTATCCCCCTTTCTCCACTGAATTGCCCTTGCTACTTCTTCAAAGTAGCCTTCATCTAATCTTATATTTATGTAGGTCTATTTCTGAGTTTTCTATTCTAATCCATTGATCTGTTGTCTATTCTTTTGCCAATCCCGTTAGTGTGTTGATGGCTGTGGCTGTGTAGTAAGTCTTGAAGTTGGGTAGTGTCTGTCTTCCAACATTGTTCTTCAGTATCATGTGAATTGTGGGCCTTTCCATATAAACTTTAAGTTTGTTGATACCACAAAATTTGCTGGGATTTTTATTGGGATTGTGTTGATTCTATAGAAGAACTGACATCTTAACAATATTGAGTCTTCCTACCCATGTACATAGAATATCTCTCCTTTTATTTAGTTCTTCTTTGATTTTTTTCATCAGCATTTTGTAGTTTTCCTCATATAGGTCCTATACATATTTTGTTAGTCTTTTGCTTTTTCTCTCTAGCTCACCTCTCTGAGATCAGCTGCCATGGCTCTTTTCTCCCACAAACCAACTCTCCACAATTCCTACATTCCATGGATGATTTTTTTCTGTTTGTAGACATATAGCTTTTTCTCTAAGACTTCCAGTCAATTTCTTGGGTGTGCAGAATGATTTGATATTTATCTAGCTGTTTGGAGAGGAGGCAAGTTTAAGGTTGCCCTATTCTTTCTCCATCTTAACCCTCTTCCCTATACATATTTTGTTAGGATTATACCTAAAGATTTTTTTTGTTGTGCTAATATAAATGGTACTGTGTTTTAAATTTCTTTATTTGTTTTTAAATTCCTTTGTAATGTTTTATTATTATTTATTTTTGAAAGCAAGAGTGTGAGCAGGGGCAGAGAGAGAGAGGGAGACACAGAATCAGAAGCAGGCTCTGAGCTGTTAGCACAGAGCTTGACTTGAGACTCACCAACTGAACCAAAGTCTGCCGCTGTACCAACTGAGACACCCAGGTGTCCCTTAAATTTCAAATTCCAACTATTCCTATATACTAGCTGGCATAGAGGAAAGGAATTGACTTACGTATTAAGCTTGTATCCTGTAATCTTGTTATAATTGCTTATTAGTTACAAGAGGAGGTTTTTTTTTGGTCCATTTGGGAATTTCTATATAAACAATTATAACATCTGTGAACAGAGACAGTTTTATTTCTTCCTTCTCTATCTGTTTACAGTTATTTTCTTGTCTGATGGCATTAGCTAGGACTTCCAGTATGACGTTGAATAGAAGTGATGAAAGAGGATACCATTATTTTTTGTTCTTTATGCTAGGGGGAAGCATCTAGTTCCTCATGGTTAAGTATGATCTTAGCTATAGTTTTTTTGTAGATATTCTTTATCAAATTGACAAAGTTTCCCTCTATTCCTAGTTTACTGAGTGCTTTTTATCATGAATGAATGTTGGATATGTCAGATGTTTTTTCTATATCAACTGATATGATTATATGATTTTTTCCTCTTTAGCCTGTTGATGGATTACATTAATTGGTTTTTTAAATGTTAAACCTTCATATCCATAATAAATCCCACTTGGTCATGGTGTAAAATCCATTTTGGATTTGATTGGATAATTGCGTTGGAGATTTTTGTATATGTGTTCATGAGAGATATTGGTCTGTAATTTCCCTTTATTGTTTTTGACTGGTTTTCATATTAGAGTAATTTAGGCTTCATGGAATGACTAGGAAGTGTTCTTTCTCCTTCTGTTTACTATAAGAGATTGTAGAAAAGAGATTCTTTCTTAAATATCTAATAGAACTCACTAGTGAAACCATTCAGGCATGGTGATTTTTTTTTAGAAAGTTATAAATTCTTGATTAAATTTTCTTTAATAAAGAAAGGCCTCTTCACATGACCTACTTCTCCTTGTGTGCGTTTTGGTAAAATGTGTCTTTTAAGGATTTGGTCTATTTCGCCTAGGTTATCAGATTTATAGACATAGAGTTGTTAATAATATTCCCTTATTATCCTTTTAATGTCCATGAGATCAGTAGTGACTACCTCTATTTCATTCTCATATTTATAATTTGTCTTTTCTATTTCTTTGTTTCTAGTGATTTGTATCTTTTCAAATTATATTTCATTAAATAGGCTAGCTTATTTAGAGATTTATAAATGTTACCGATCTTTTCAAAGAACCAGCCTTTGTTTTCACTGGTTTTCCCTACTAGTTTCCTGTTTATAATTTCATTGATATTTGCCCTAATTATTATTATTTCTTTTCTTCTGTTTATTTGGATCTAATTTCCTCTTCTTCTTCTAATTTCCTAAGATGGAAGCCTAGATACTGATTTTAGATTTTCTTCTTTCCTCATATATGTATTCAATGTATTAAATTTTCCCCTAGTCATTGCTTTTGCTGCATCCAACATATTTTGACAAGCTGTTTTCATTTTAATTTAGTTAAAAATATTTTATTGATTTATTTTTTTAGAGAGAGAGTATGAGCAGGGGAGAGGGGCAAAGGGAGAAAGATTCTTAAGCAGGCTCCATGCTCAATGAAGAACCTGATGCTGGGCTTGATCTCACAACCCTAGGATCATGACCTGAGTCAGAATCAAGGGTTGGACATTCAACTGACTGAGCCTCTCAGGCTCCCTTAGTACAAACTATTTTAAAACGTCCTTTCATGTTTCTTTTTTGACCTATGAGTTACATATAAGTATGTTGTTCAATCTACAAATATTTGGGGATTTTCCAGCTATGTTTGTGTTATTGATTTCTGGTTTAATTCCATTGTAGTCTGAGGGAATTATATAGTTTCTGTTCTCTAGAAATTGTTAACATGTATTTTATGGCCCAGACTGTGGCCCACCAAAATCAGCTTATATCAGTACAGCAAGGAGAGAGAACTTGAATATTTTTTTCTAGCCAAAATCCTACATTGCAAAATCCTCTTCAGTAAGGAAGGCACTTACTCCACTTTACCAAACCCAGCAGGAAGGTGTTAAGAAGCTTAAAGTATCTGGCAGTTTATGCACAATTCAGCCCTGACTCCTGAGCACACAGCCTCTTTACTGGCACCATTTGGGAGAGGTGCTAAAATGAGATTCAGAACACCTTAGAATGGAGGAAACCCAACTCGGATACTTGCCCACCATATGCAAATAATTACAACTCCAGATTTAGAGTACAGAGAGACAGCTTGGTCTGAAAGAAGCCCTGGCCTGTCAGGCAAGAACTCCTACAGGAAACTGGGAATCAGCAGGCCACAGCCATTACTCTCCTTCTAGGAATGTAAGACCTCTGTGGTGACAACCTTGTAAGTCTCGATGGGACAGACTGCTTTGAGCCAATCAAACCTTCCCCTAGAGTCCCAACTAGGCACACCCACCTGGATTCCTCCATGGTGGCTTAGGGAACATACAGAAAGAAGAGTTTTTACTCTTCTATTATAGTTCCTATGTGGGAGGCTAAGGAGGCTGGACCATGGTGGTCTCTGGGGAATCAAAGAGAAGGCATCCACACGTTCATGAAAGAAATGACTCTCCCTTGGTGGAATATTCACAAACATTGTTGCTCCAGAATGTGAAGGCTTCTGGTAAGGGAGGGGGGCTTCTTGCTCCTGTCAGGTGTGATTGGTGGAGAACATGGGTCTGATGTGGTCTTAAGAAGCTGAGGCCTCAGTGACCAGCAAAGTGGATTCAAGAATAAATAATAGTGAAAGCAATGCCAAAAAGTGGAAGAAAGGGTGGGTGGGATCGAGAGTGTGTGGGCAGATGATCTGATATCCAGAAGGAGCCCACCAATTTCTGTCCCTCTGGGTTTATGGTCAATAATTCTGGTATTGAAAATGAATGGGCCCAAATCAAATCCTGGGCCAGCATAGTTTTAACACTGGAAAAAAAAAACACACACACACAACAAACCCAGAAAGAGAAGGCCACACTGGAGAAACACTGTTTCTCAGAGGCCTTTGGCTTATGGGTTTGGAGGGGCTAAGAGAGCCTGCTGTGCCCTCCTGAAGAAGGCAGCACTGGAGGCCTCAGAGGAACCACTACTGGTCCATCGGTTTCTGGTGTGACTGGCGGGATCAGTAGAAGCCCTTAAAAGTAATTAATACAGCAGCTTTTCCAGATGGTCATTGATCTGGGAATGTTTCTTACTTGGAATGCCTTAAGACCCCGGTTTAAACCCCAGGACATTTGCATAAGTTCTTCTGGACCAAATAAAAAAATCCTAACACCATTGGCCTCTCCTCTTACAAGTCCAAATTGCCATCCCAATCATGCCATTAAACCTGGACCTACTGCAAGAAGCAGACACCTCGAGCAGAAAATTAAGTAGCTGAAGAACCTTCAGTGTAGTCGCAGAATTGCAGTGGGGCTCTGACAAGGGGCTGACTCTGGCAAATACCTCTCCTATTTCTTCAGAGCAGAGACTCCTTTTCTTGTTCATTTTCACCAAGTCAAACAATAAGCTTAAAAGAGAGGAAGCAGCACTTGGCAGAGACTATTGAGAAGAGATGGCTGCAATTATATGCCCTTCCAGGGGGCCACCTTAGGCAAAGGTGACCTTAGCCTTGAGCCTACAGAGTTCTCAGCCTCATCTGGATCTTTTTCACCACTGTAGTTCTTCAAATCCAGAGTTGCTCTCAGAAAAAAAAGAGCTGTTCCTTTCCTTTGTGAGTGGCTGATGGTCATAGCATTAGATCAGGCATCGAAGGAAGTGGCCTGGTGGGACCCACAGGGCATAGGTGACTGTGGCACTCTAGGAGAGCATGGAGATTTCTCCAGGCATCCTTTCCAAACAAGGTTCCTGCCTGTGGTGAACAAAGAATTTTCCAAACACTGAGCATGTGCCTTTCAACAGCTCAGCTAGTGGAGTGGAGGACTTTAGTTTGATCTCTGTATGAATCCTTAGGTCACTGGTTTGATTCCCACCAGAAGGAACATGTATAAACTTGTTCTTTGCAAATGGGGCTACCCTGTAGTTGTGCTTTTAAATTAGAACTGGAACCAGACCGGAGCCAATGAGCTGTTGGCAAAGTTTTGCTATTCTCAGCAGCGTGAATGAGTGGATTTGGGGGTCTGGCTGGAAGCACAGACAACTCTAAACCAGGTAAGAATGGATGAGGGAGATGGAGAGGAAGGATTTGGGTCAGTACAGCAAAATTAATATACATACCACTGGCTGGGATGTGGGAGGAAGAGGAGAGAATCCAGCGAAAGGACCTGGTCCAGACGCTGGTGCGGCTGTTCATGAAGGTGGAGAACAAGTGAGGAGGAACAGGTTTCTGAGAGGGTGCTCTGTTCGGCTCAGGACAAGATAAGTCTGCAAAATCTGAGGAACCAGTGGGTGAGGTGTCCCTGGGGGTTTAGAATTCGGGGTGGGGAGTTGAGACTGGAAATAGTGGTTTGAAGTCATCAGCATTGGTGGGAGTGAGGGGTGCGGATGAGTTGCTAGATTTAACAAATAAAGCTACAGGACACCCCTTAAATGAATGTCAGATAAATATTTCATGAGACATACTTATGTTTGAAAATTACATACTGTTCTAAAACTCAACAGGGCATCTTGTATTTTATCTGCAACCTTAAGGGAGGGTTGGTTGTGGTTTGGCCTGGTAGGGGTTGTTCCCAGACAGAACATAGAGAGAGTGAAAAAGGCAAAGCCGCAGAGATCACCCACATTTTAAAGGGTGGGAGAGAGACACAAAAATGCGTGAAAGGATTGGGGATGGGCCACCACAGTCATATGTTCCAAAAACCAAAAGGAATTCCTGTGATGTGAGCATTGACAGTTCCTGGAAACTGTGACCAGATTATTTTCATCAAAGATCTTACTTCAGATGTCAGGGTATGGCAGCTTGAAGAGAAGAGTGCGAAGTTGTAGCCAGCTCTTTCCAGGAGCTTGGCAGTGAAGAAGAGAGCCTGGTCTGGGCATCCCTCCAAACATCTCCAAATACTCAGAATCCTCACCTTCTTCAAAGAGTCCTGGGACAAAGGCTGGTTTCCTTTCCAGGAGTGTGAGGCTTGGTTCAGACTTCTCCTGCTGGCTCAGAACTGTCTGACATTTGCACCATCAGCAAAGGCAAAAATCTTAGTATCAGTCCTAAAAAGAACACTGGAGCTAAGGCAGTTCAAGAGAGGGACAGATTCCTCCAAGGAGTAATGAGCACTCCTTTTTGGCAAAGCTCAGGAAAAAGAGATGGGTACTATAAAAGCCAACAAGGGGACATCAACTGAAATTTAAGGAATTCTTAAAGGCCAAGGGCAGGGTAGCAGTTCACTTGGAGTAGCTTGGGGCCCAGATACAAGGGGAGACTGCACTCACTAGTATGATAGAAAAGATAGGCTTCAGTAGGTAAAAAGGGAGAGGTTAGGGGAAAAAGCAGCTATTTTAGAGCATTTCTTCTGACCTTGAGCAAACTCCCTCAGGTGGAAAGTTCCTCTTGAGAATGTAACAGACACCACCTACTCCCTCTCAGATTCCCTCTCAGGTATCTGACAATCTTAATACCTAACTAAAATAAGTAAACCATGAAACTTACGTTATAGGAGGGACTGTATGACACAGTCTGACTCCTCACACAATGGAATGGAGTCAACTGGGAACGGACAACCCAGCACCTAGAGTAATCAAGCCAATGAGGGAACCTGAGAAGGAATGAGGGGGAAGGGGGAGGTGGAGCAACCAGAACCTTATAAAACAAGGACCCCTGCCTATAGTAAGGGGCATTCAAAAGTGAATGTAAAGAGAGCTTTCATACTATTCTTACTTTCTAATCTTATCCTCTAATACACTTTTGCCTGCTGCTCATTTTATTTTGTGTCCACTTATTCATTCATAAAGCTGAGAGAAAATGAATATGGGATATTGAGGTAAATAATCCTGCAACACTAGCAGAATTGTTTCCATTGGCCTCCCCTGGGTTCTCAAAGTTTCTAAAGATTGAGGGCACAGTAGGTATCTGGAGCACTTACTAGTAGTTCACGTGTGCTGGGGGGGGGGCGGCAAACATGCAGCCCCCTTTTTCTCCTATAAAGAAAAAGCCTTAAGTCAGTAGGGGAGAGGAGGCACCAAGCCCCTGCACCCTCAAGGCACAGACAAGGATACTTAGCTTCTGGGGAAGGAGGAAGAGCAAAGCCCCTCTGTCTCTGAGGGAAGGGTTAGGTAGACCCCCTGCTGCCGAGGGAAGCAAGCAAAAAACCCTGGGTGAGGGGTGAGGGGAATAGCAGGACGCTGGAGCCCAAGACTATACAGATTGGGGAGATCCATTACAGCTGTTGGAGGGGCTGGAATCTCCCACTCAAGATCAACCACAGAAAAACAGCAGAGTCTGCCCAAAGGGGTAAAACACCAAGTCACCACTAAGTCTTTGACAGGTGTACGAGGCGCCATGACTGAGGTGACCCATTCCTGGCAGCTTCACATTGCCAAGCGCCACACTGGAATCCTCAGGATCACACTGTGTCTCCTGACCTGGACCAACCGCAAAGTGAGGGCTCTGGAGGGCAGGCTTCAGGGTCATCGCAGAGCCACCGCCCCAAGCCCGAAGCCCAAACTTGCCCTTGGCAGATGGTTCCTCTGAGCGTCAGATGAAGAACTCTCCGCACACTCCTGAACGGGCCCTGACCCCATCAGGTCGCAGCGCTTTTGCTATTAAACACAAGTTGTGCGGAGTTGGGGGGAGGGGAGCGCCTAACCCCTGAGGGAAGACCGCCAAGGTCAAGGTTCCCTGCGCCTCTCAAAGGGAGCCTAGATACTGGAGATCCCCAAAACCAAGGCGAGAACAATACCAGCGAAAGAAGAAGGCAGAGAAGTAGGACGGAGAAGGAGCTCCCACCTCCTCGCCAAAGGAGAGCGAGCTCCTCATAGGCGCTGACTCACCGTGAGAGACCTGGGCTCCCTTCTCCTGCGGAGGCAAAGGCCAAGGCGAGGGCCGGTGCCTAGGAACCAGCGATTGTGTCGCACTTTGACGCAGGCTGTGATGCAGGCCTCAAACCCAGAAATTATGATAACAAGAGACAATTGTTTACCCAACTGAGCCACCCCGGCACCAGAACCAGAAAAGAACTCATTTCCAAAATCACCTAACACACAGGAACTAAGCAACAGGAGAAAACAAACAAGCAAACAAACAAACCCTTAAACCTAGTAGGCCCTTACTTATTGGAGTTTTCTACTAAATAATACAAAATCACTTTTTTCCTTGCAAAAGGAAAAAAATACCCATAACCTTAAAATCAGAGACATAACTGTTGAAATAAAACTCTCAGTTAACTGGTGGATTACACACACACACAGAGTATTAATAACTGTAAATAAACATCTCGAGATGTTACCCAAAATTCAACAGGGATGAGGAAATGAAAACTATGTAAGAAAAAATATCCTAGAGAAGAAAGCAGAATGAATACTTGAAGAGATAATATGTGATGAATTCAAAGAACTGATGAGAATTGAATTTCAAACATAGGAGATACATTGTTGACCATGCAGGAATTAGGAAAAAAAAAATCTAAACATGGATGTGTTATACTGAAATCTTGCATATCAATGGCAAAGAGAAGAGCTTGTAAGTAGCTGTAAAGGGTAACAAAACATTCTCTGACTTCCCAGTACTATCAATAATAGAAATTTGAAGACAGTGTTGAGAGAAAATAATTCTTAGATTTATGTGTGCAGAAAAATTATCAAAACCAAGGGTAAAATAGACATTTTCTAATAAAAACTGAGAGGGTTCATGATCAACGTGTCTTTATTAAAGGAACAACCAAAACATGTAATGAATATGAGCCTTGAAAGAGAGACTGAGATCCAAAAAGAAAGGTTAACAAAGAAATTGATTTAAAAAAAAAAAGACATAAATCTATATCCACTCCCTCCTGAAGCCCCACTAAAACCATAGCATGGAAATGGAAACAGTAGCCACACAATTTCAGAAGAAGAAAAGCAGATAATTCAGCAGTGGCTGACATGAAAGGTTGGTCAGAAAAGATGAATTCTATTCAAGCAGTGAGAAAAACCAACAATCAATTCAGTTTATTCCAGAGTCCCTCTACATTTTTGGAAGTGGAGTGAGTGGAAGGCTAAATTAAGA